>NW_027287181.1:0-104490 GCF_022747635.1 Hetaerina americana | reverse complement strand
GAGGAACACTACAAAACCTAGGAATTTTCAGCCAAAGTGGAACTGGCTGAATATCAGCCAAATATCTTAAGTTTGCCCAGTTTACTAGGATTAAAATACGATTGTCAGCGAGTTTAAAATAACTTGCTGACATTCATCAAAATGGAAGTTCCACCAACAGAATTGCTTAATATCTGTGTTAACAGAAATGAGATGACAGTCATTGAGGAGGATTTTCACGGTGATGACTACAGGAGCCTGGACCTGTGATGCTCAACCTATGTTGAATTGTCAAGTGGTGGGTTTGGCAATAATGACATCCGTGTTTTTTAGTCTTATTTCAATTTGTAAAATTGTGGTTGCTGTTTGTGAAATACGATTGCTGTGATTGGGTGGTTGACATCTTTGAGAGAGGGTTGGGATGCATTGTAAGCATGCCCTTTATGTTTTCAACATTTTCATCAACATACATTGGGTCAATTAGGATTAATGGCTCCATTAAGAGCTAGAGCAGTATTTTCCATTTGTTTTAATGGTTGATGAAAATTGTAATTAGCATTGATGTAACCTTTTTGAAGTTTTTCCACCAATTCAAACAGATAGTAGGATTAAGAGAACTCATTTTTATATTTTTTGTTGTTTTCAATAAGTAATACAGTAGTAATTTGCTTTAAATTCCCATAATTTTTCAAGCACGATTATACCAGAGTTTCAGGAAAACAGTTTTCAGCTAAAAAAAATTTACCATTAAATTTTATAAAAAATAGCAGCCCTTCCTCAAGTGTTTCTTGTTTAACATTTAATCCTCCTAGTTTTGCTTGAAAGTCGATTAAAATTTAGCTAGGATAGCTTGCCAAATTTAAGCAAATTCGGGAGAAAATATTTTGCAGTGAGGGGATTAATGGCAGGGATATTGAGAAAGTGTTATCCAAACTTATTTGTAGCATGGTTCTGTACATCCATTGAAACCTGCTAATTGAAGCGAGTTGATTTCCTGAGATTTAGAGGATTTTGGACAATGGGTGGGGATCGAAAATATAAAATGAATAGATGGGAGAACAAAGAAAATGTTTTGTGATTAACAATGAGCTTTCACCCTCTGAAAGTCTCTTTTTAATCTTTTTTGCTGTATTCTCAATTTCAGTTAATATTTTCTCCACTGAATCAACCTTGTTAAAATCCTTACCTCTTCCTTGCACTCTCCTCCCCGATTTCTCTTGATATTGACCAACAAATTCAGATTACCCTACTTTATCCACCTTTCCTCTTTCTCCATGGGATTGCTTCTATGCTCGATGGGAACTTCATCTATATTTTGAAGATGCATGCATGCCTTCAGGAGCAGTACATGATTGATTTGGTTGACCACTTGAATATATCTGATATCCCCTCCCCGGACTACAACCTTGACGTGGTGGAAGGGCTTGTGCCTTCCGATGACCCCTAGAGCTGTGCTGGCGGGAGTAATGATGATTGTTCCTGGTAAGGTCACCCACACCAGATCGGTCGAATGTTTGGAGCCGGACGAAAGGTATTCCACGCAGCGTCTGTTCCTCAGTGAGGCGGCTGCAATGGCGTCTGACCCCAGTGGGGCGGCCAATAAGTGATGGTGTCACGTTAAAAACACTATTGAGGAAGGCAACGGGAAACCACCTCAATTATCATTCCCAAGAACAAAATGATAGACACTACAGATAATATGAGTCCTGACAACTATGGGACTTGGCCCAGTCGACCATGTGTTAAGCCCGGCAGCAGGAGAGGCAAGGCTTCCGCGGTCGTCAACCCACAAAACCCTTGGGAAAACCGACAGCAGCAGGACAGAAGACGCAGAAGAAGAAGGCCACATTAGTTAGAATGTTAGGACCTGGAATGTTAGGACAATGCTGGGGATAGGAAAATTAGAGAATATAAAGCCAGAGATGGGTAGTGGAAATATAGATATTTTAGATCTAAGCGACCTTCCACTTTGCCAGACCCCAAACATATCAAATTGGTGAACGATTTGGTGTGGGTAAATTGTCGTTTAACTGTTAGGGAGATAGCCGAGGAAGTGAACATTAGTTTTGGATCCTGTCAGACAATTTTGATGGACATTTTGAGCATGACGTGCGTCTCATAAAAATTTGCCCCGCGGGTGCTGACTGATGAACAGAGACAAAACGTGTGGACATTTGCCAGGAACTCCTGGATCAGAGCCAATGCCGACCCAGAGTTTCTTAGAACCATCGTAACCGGTGACGAAACCTGGGTTTACGATTATGATGTTGAGACAAAGGCCCAGTCTTCTCAGAGAAAAGGTCCTCTTTCTCCGCGACCAAAGAAAGCTCGCATATCCCGGTCCAAAGGGAAGGTCATGCTGGTGTGTTTCTTCTATTGGCAAGGGCTGATTCATTACGAATACGTCCCTCAAGGTCAAACCGTCAAAAAAGATGCCTACTTTAAGGTTATGAAGAGGCTGTGGGTTGCAGTGAGCCGAAAGAGGCCGGAGAAACAATGTATGGCGTTTCCGCCACGATAACGTGCCGGGCCACACGGCACTGATCGTGACAGAGTTTTTCGCCAGAACCGGAACTTCCGTGATCCCGCAGCCACCCTACTCTCCAGATGTGGCTCCATCAGACTTTCTTTTGTTTCCAAAGTTAAAATCAACCTTGAAAGGGCACCGATTCGACTCTGTTGCAGACATTAAAATTAATTGTACGGTGGCCCTGGAGAGGATCCCTAAGGTACTTACGAGGCAGGGTTCGAGGGTGGGAAGAAACGTTGGCAAATGTTTGTCCTCACTCAAGGCATGTACTTTGAATACGACAAGTTCGATTAAGCTGTACCTGTCGAAATAAACAAATTATGAAATCAGTATTTCTCTTTTAACCACACCGTGTGCAATGGTTAGGCACAGATCAAAGGATAGTATGATCAATTCGCACAGCTTCCCAGGAGCAGATGTGGACTCTGATCACAATTTAGTAATTATAAAGTGCAGTGTCCGATTCAATAAGATAAGGGAGGGGTGGCGGATTAGGAAATGGAATGTAGAAGAATTAAATGAATTGACAAGGAAGATGTATCAGCAGGCTGCAGAGAAAATCATGAATGAGGGAAAAGAGCGGAGTAATATCAAGTAAATATAGAAATATATCAAAAATGGTATCGAAAACCACAAAAGAAACTACAGGAACTGTTAATGAGAAGAGGACAAGAAAATCATGGATGACGGATTAAATGATTGGAAAGATAGATGAGTGGAGAAAATGGAAGAATGTAAATACAGATATAAGCAGAAGGAAGAAAAAAGAGTTAAATAATAAAATGAGATGGGTAACAAATAAAGCAAAAGAAGAATAGAGGAAGATGCAGTGTGAGAATATGAAAAGCCTACAGAGGGAGGGTGAAATTGGTGCGCTATACAGCGAGGTTAAATCACTATTGGGAAGTAAGAAAGGAATTTCTGTGTTAACAGTCAGAGGTCATTCGAGTAACATAATAGTTGAAACAGAAAAGATCCAAGAGAAATGGAAGGAATATAGAGAAGAATTGTATGGTAAAGAACCTTCTATGCTTAAGTTTGTTGACCTGTGTTCTATAGGAAGATAGCTTTGGTTCAAGCATATTCAGCGATGAGATAGATAGGGCTTCAATGGAGATGCAATCAAATAAGGCAGTGGGGGTAGACAGCATTCCTGCGGAACTACTAAAATAGACTGATTCATAGTAGCTATGAGGATGGAATCTGGCCAGAAGACTTTGTGAGATCAGTGTTAGTTCCTATTCTGAAAAAGGTAAAGGCTACATCTACATCTACATAATACCCCGCAAACCGCCGCAAGGGCATGTGGCGGCAAGGGCAAGGGGGGTGTTAGGTCACCAACCGAAAAAAGGAAAAATTCCACATGCAAAAAAACAACACGGAAAATTACACCCACAGCAGCGCACACACTCATGCAAAAATCCCTTCATCCAATACTCATGCAAATACATTTACCGCAAAACAACTAAAAACTGCACCCCAGGATGCAGCACGAAAGCCATCCTACAACACGGAAGCCAGGACACAACAAGCAAGAATGTGAAACATCACTACCACATGAACATGCACCACAAAACACTCTACCCCCAGACGAGAGGTTTCTCTCTCTGGCCCTCAACCTGAGCGGACCTGCCTACTGAGCGCTCCTGGTAACCGGTTTGACCCACCAGAGACTACCTGCCTGCCAGCTTGATTCTTGGTGCCTTTGGTTTTAGTGAAGTGCAGTGTAGTGTCAACGTATACGTTGCTTCGTTTATATAGTTTTCGTTTTGTGTATGGTTTGTTAACCGTAGTGTGTGGTAGTAGTAATTTATTTAGTGGATTGTGGTGGTTTTTGTCCTTCGACTCTGATTGGTGACCGGTGAGTGCTTTCCTTTTTCTTACTATCTTTTTTTGGTCCTCGGAAAACCAGACCTTACTCAAGCATCGTTTTTTCCACTTAGGTTTCATATTCAATTCCAAATCGTAACTTATTGTTTGAGCTAAATTTAGCTAACCCCTTTTAGAAATTTTACCATAAGGTATACAGGTTAGCTTTTGTTGGGAACTCGGTAGTTAAATTAGGATGGCTTCATCCAGGTCCCCTGTTGCCATGCTCGAAGGCACTGGCGAATGCGCGGCTTTAAGGGCCCGTATCATCATGCTGGAGAGAATGGTGCGGGAGCTTCGATCGGAGATCGCCGGCCGGAGGGCTCCCCTCAGGAGAGATGGTGCTCAGGGTGGGAATACGAAAACCCGCCACGCCCATAGGGGTGCACGGATTCGTCCGAATGCAACACGTGGCTGGGCGATTAGAGACCTACCCCGTGTCCCATCTCTCAACGAGGGAGTGTCTCACGTCCGTAGGTCGGACGATTGGAGGGTCGTCTCTCGGGGCAAGGGGAAGGTAACGCTGCGGCGAGGATTGGACTCTGCGGAGGCAGATACCATCCCCGTCTCCAACAGGTACCAGGTGCTGTCGGATGACAGCACCACCGTACCTGCAGCCCCTACCCCTACTCCGAGGGCACTGTCTAGGGTAAGGCATCAGCGGTCGGGGAGGGAGGGAACCGTTATATTAGGTAGTTCAAATGTCCGGTGTATAATGAATCCGCTGCGCCGCAGAGTCCAACAGGAGGGAGGTGTTGGATTCTTGTCGTCCTGGTGTATACCAGGCGGCGGGGTACCCCAGGCGACGCTGGCGGTGAAGGCGGCCGTCAGTAATACGGGCTGCTCCAAGCTACGCATTGTGGCTAATGTCGGGACAAACGACGCCTCGGAACGTGGATCTGAAGAGATCT
The DNA here is from genome assembly GCF_022747635.1 of Hetaerina americana. Taxonomy (NCBI): domain Eukaryota; kingdom Metazoa; phylum Arthropoda; class Insecta; order Odonata; family Calopterygidae; genus Hetaerina; species Hetaerina americana. Next base: position 99,201 of record NW_027287181.1, on the reverse strand, counting down.
TGCGCTCCTTTAAGGATATGCACTCGGAGGTGAAACGAGTCGAGGCAGAGTTGAAGGTCCCAATTAAATTAAGTATATGTAGTATTGTGCCGCGAGTAGACCGCGGAAGGCTCGTTTGGAGCCGCATTGAGGGTTTAAATCAGAGATTGCTGGGATTTTGACGGGGAATCGGAGCGGACCTCGTTAATCTGAGGGCCGTCCTCTCATCGTGTCGGGTACCCCTTAATCGCTCCGGGGTCCATTATACTGCCGAGGCATCGCAGTTGGTAGCGCGTAGGTTACACGAACACGTGTCGAGGGTTTAGCATAGCTGGTAGGCAAGAGCGTAGGTCATATATTGGGAAAAATAAAGTAGAATCCAGCGCTTTTTGTCAATTGAGTTCAGGTAATGCCTCTCAAATCCCCAAAAAAATTGAACAAACAAACACTTGCGTTAAAACAACATATAACCCACGTAAATTAAATAAAATTGGTGCCTCTACATACATAACAGATAGCAATGCAAGTGAATGTAATTCTTTTGTCTCTGTTCACCACGAATCGTCTCAAAACAGTTTTTTTAGCTTACATAAAACCGAAAAACAAGAAGTTATTAGCCATATTAAAATTATAACATTAAACTGCCGTAGCATTAGAAACAAAATATCGGATATTGAACACATTTTTGTCAGTACAAACGCAGACATAGTAGTTGGAACGGAAAGTTGGCTCGGAGATATAGCAAACAATGAGGTTTTTCCAAACGGATTCACAATTTACAGAAGGGACAGACCAAATAGGTTGGGTGGGGGAGTATTCATTGCAGTAAAGTCACATCTTAGTAGCCAACGATATGAATGCGACGTAGATGACATAGAAAGCGTTTGGTGCAACATTAAGGACTACAACGGCAGAAGCCTATTCGTGTGGTCATTTTATAGAGCCCCAGATTCTAACACAGATGTCCTACACAAGCTCGACGAACAAATATCCACTCTCAGCAGCAAACATAGCAACAGTATTACTATAATCGCTGGTGACACAAATCTACCGTCAATTGACTGGGAACACTACTGCGTAGGAATATCTGCGATAAACAGAGACTCATGCCAAGAACTCCTTCATATATTCACAAAACACTCCTTAGAACAAATTGTTAAATCACAAACACGGGGCCAAAGCATACTAGACATCTTTGCGGCATCTAAGCCCGAAATCATTAATAACATTGAAATAATAACGCGGAATCAGTGACCATAAGGCTATTCTTGTAGAGTTAAAAACTAAGTTGGTCAAAATAAACAAAGAAAAGCGTAAAATATACCTATACAACAAGGCAAATTTTAACGGACTAAGAGAATATTTAAACATAAAAATACCAGAATACAAGACAAAAACACTGACAACAAATACAGAGAACACTTGGAATTATTTCTTAAATATTTTACGCGAAGGAATGAAGACGTACATCCCGTCCAAACTCAAATGCGACAGTAGGGAACCTAGATGGTACAACGGGGAAGTCAGATCGGCATTAAGAAGGCAAAGAAAGCTACAGTCAAATTTCAAAAAGAGTTTAAAAAGTGACGATATAAGTTATGTGAATACAACCAAACAGCTACTAAAAGAATGTCGTAGTAAGACGAAAAGTATTATGCGCACAGCACTACACTCTTTTAAATCTAAAATGCTAAGCGAATATCTTGAGGAAAATCCAAAGTTATTCTGGTCCTATGTTAGGGAAATACAGGGTAAACGTCCCACTGTTCACTCTTTGAAGACGGAAAATGGAGAAATCATTACAGATAGCGTGAAAAAGGCAAATATTTTAAACCATTTTTTCCAGAGCGTCTACAACAAAAACAAACCCACCAAACGATCCTCCACACCCACCCGGGGAACACATGAGCGATCTTACACTGACCAAGCAGGGAATAGTACATCTGCTCCGTAGTATCAAAGCACACAAGGCACCTGGTCCGGAAGAAATACCTGCTAGAATATTAAAGGAGTTAGCTGAAGACATTGCCCCATTTTTACATATTGTTTTTCTAAAATCGATAGAAGGCTCAGTGCCTCGCGACTGGAAGCTAGCCCATATAACTCCCATCTAGAAAGGCGGCGATAGGGATAAACCAACCAATTACCGACCCATTTCTTTAACATCGATCTCTTGTAAAATATTGGAACACATTATTGTCACTAACATTATGAGATTTCTTGATAGTAGGAAAATACTAATCCACAACCAGCACGGATTTAGGAAAAGCAGATCTTGCGAAACACAACTTGGTCTCTTCATTCACGATATACTTAGATCGGGAGAAAACAAAACACAAGCCGATGTAGTATTCCTGGATTTCAAAAAAGCTTTCGACAAAGTCCCACACAATAAATTGTTACATAAACTTAAATACTATGGGATCAATGAGAAAATAATTAATTGGATTAGAGACTTCTTGTCAAACCGCAAACAAATATTAGTCATAGATGGGTTGTGCTCAACGGAGAGAGATGTTACTTTGGGCGTCCCCCAGGGAAGTGTAATAGGGCCTCTTCTGTTCTTAATATACATAAATGACTTAAGCACACACGTTAGTAGCAATCTAAGGTTATTTGCTGACGACACGGTGATATACAGGGAAATAAGAAGCCAACTAGATCGCGAGCTACTCTCTAGAGACTTAGACAATATCTCGGAATGGTGCAATAAATGGGGAATAACACTTAATAAAGATAAATGTGCAGTTTTGAAATTTTGGAATAAAGGAAGCGAGGAACAGGATATAAACTACAAAATAGAGGGATCAGTATGGACTACGGCAAATCAAGTTAAATATTTGGGGGTTGTTCTAACACCACGCCTTTCATGGGGAGAACATATCAGGACAATATGCGGATCAGCTTTAAAGAAACTTGGCTTCATAAAACGGGTGGTGGGGAAATGTAATGAAAAAGTTAAAGAGAGGTGTTATCTTGCTCTAGCTAGACCTCATTTGGAATATGCCGCAAGTATTTGGGATCCGTGGGAGAAAATTTGGCAAAAAGAATTAGATAAAGTCCAGAGAAAATCCGCTAGATTCGTTAAAAATTGTTATGATAAAAACACAAGTGTGACAGGTCTCTAAGGGGATTTAGGCTGGGAACCACTTGAAGTGCGGAGAGAACAAGCGAGGCTTAGACTTTTAGAAAGGTTCAGAACAAACGAGTTTAACTATGACACTGAAGGATAAGGGGGATCGAGATGGTGCGGGGGCTAACGTACTGGCTTCCCACCCTGAGGGCGCGGGTTCAAATCCCGGCGGTGTTGAATATTTTTCAGAGGTATCTCGATCCCTACTTGAGGTGCTTTGTGGAGGGCACTTTGAGTGAGTACGCCGTCCGTCGGATGGGACGTTAAACTGCGGACCCCTTGGCGCCTTTCGTAAAGAGTAGGCTAATGCCGACGCCGGGTTTCTCTCCACCCTTCATCCTTCCCTGTCCATCCCCTATGGCGCAAATGACCTTAGCTGTCGGTCGCCTCCCCTCAAAACTACTACGACACTGAAGGAATTATAATGGCCCCACACTACTTAGGTAGATCAGACCACAAAGATAAACTAAGGGAGATAGATTCCAAGACAGATAGGTACAAATACTCATTCTTTCCCCGAACAATCAGAAATCATAATAGCAAGATACCGAAGTCACTTTAAAAATATTAAAAACGTTGAATTTACAAGTCGGAACAAAATTAAACACTATAGAGATGTTAGGTATACTTTCAGGTGCATGTGTATGTAAGGTGTAGATTGAGTGTTTGCATGTGTGTGGGGTGTAAGTGTTCATGCATGAATGTATGCAATGTTTTTTTTATACATGATTTTGTGGTTATTGCATGCGGTTTTCTTTTTCTTTTCTAAATTACGGGTGGTGTCCTAACACCCCCCGCCATACGCCCTTGCGGCGACTTGCGGGGTATTGAGTAGATGTAGATGTAGATGAGGCTATAAAAGGCAAGGAATGCGACCCAACGTTGCAGGTAGCAGGAATTTCCCCCCGCTGAGAGGGACGAGGGACTGAAAGGGAAACTTAAAAACAGATGAACAGAACACGAATGAGGTCATTCGGAAAGAATGGGTTATTATAACTAAAAACCTAAGGTTAGTGGAAGAGCATGCCTTTAGGTAGAACAAATTATTTTTTAGACGCTGAGGGTGGCAAGTGGAATTTTTGCTATCTATAACCCTGCAGTTGCTATCCCGTATTGTCCGTGGGAAGAAGGAGTCCTTGAGTCGGCTAGTTCTGGCATCTATTTCCCGAATTTTATATGCATGATCCAAGCGACCAATGTATGTAGGAGTACGAATAATTTGCGAGACCTCGGTGCTGAAACATGCGGATCTAAATTTATTTAATAATTTCAATCTTGCATTGAATCGTCTCTCTTCCAATGATTCCCTGCCCAAATCCATAAGCATTTCGGCGACGCTTTGCGTTTTATCGTAGGAATTTTTTGCAAAACGGGCTGCCCGGCGTTGAACCTTCTCAATTTCCCGAATGAGACCTTTTTCAATCGGATCCCACACGCTGCATGCGTATTCTAAATGAGGCCTTACAAGAGCGTGGTAACAACGTTCTTTGACCTTCGAGTCATTTTTTCCGACAATGCGTCTAATGAATCCCAATTTTTTAGATGCTTGACCGCAGACTTTACGTATGTGAGTCCCCCAAGTTAAGTATTTTGTGAATGTGACACCTTGGTATTTTACCGTATCACCTACTGCTAGGTCACCTCCAGCTAATTTATAAGCAGATCCGGTTGATCTTTTAAAGAAATTTACCACCGAACATTTATTATAATTTAGTGTCAATCCCCAGTTAGAACACCATTTAGTAATGCAATCTAAATCCTGCGCTAGAATAAAACGATCTTCATCCCCAGATATCTCCCGATAGATCGCCGTGTCATCCGCGAACATCCTAATTTTACTTTTCACTTCGCGGTTCAAATCGTTAACAAAAATCAAGAAAAGCAACGGGCCGATTACACTTCCCTGAGGCACCCCCGACGTGACTCGAACGCTGTCGGAACTAGCGCCATCAAGGACTACCCTCTGTTCCCGCTCTGAAAGAAAATCTTTAACCCAACTTTTGGCGCCCTTGTTTATACCCGCGACCTTTAATTTATAAATGAGTTTACCATGTGGGACCTTATCAAATGCCTTTTGAAAATCTAAGAAGATGGCATCCACTTGCCTACCTCTCTCACCCGATAAAAGTAAATCATGTGTAAATAATCCTAATTGGGTTTCGCAAGAGCGGGTTTTCCTGAATCCGTGTTGATTGCCACTTAAAAAGTTAATGTTATCAAGGTGTCTCATTATTGAACTGACAATTATGTGCTCTAAGATTTTGCAACAGATAGAAGTGAGAGATATAGGTCTGTAATTACTGGGGTCCTCCCTGTCACCTCTTTTAAAAATAGGTGTTATTTGCGCGGTTTTCCAAATCATAGGTACTTTGCACTCTGTGAGAGATTTGTTAAATATGAATTCAAGGTACGGGGCAATGTTTGGAGCTAAATGTTTTATTACCCTAGCTGGTATATTTTCGAAACCCGGGGATTTGTTGGGTTTAATCTCCTTAAGCAATTTTAGAATTCCTTGTTGGTCCACTGTTATTTTTTCCATGGGTAGTGTATGTATTGTTTCTTGGAGGTATGCGGTGGCAACATCATTCGAGAAAACGCTTCGGAAGAATGAATTTAGGATGTTAGCTTTACCATCGCTGTCTGTATGAATTATATTGCTACAATCCCTTAAGCAAGCCACGGTTTGTTTACTCCCGTTTACTTCCCTAACATATGACCAGAAAGTTTTGGGGTCAGTGTCCAAGTGCTCGCAAAGTACTTTGCGTTTAAAGTCCAGTAAGGCGCTACGTAATTGTGTTTTGGTTTAAATTTTAGAGGATCTATATGTGTCCCACAATTGTTTATTCTCAGGGGATGATGTGTTCACGCCTGCCCTCTTTACCCTAGAGTGTAGCATTCTCTGCTTTCGAAGGGCTTTTATAACGTCTTTATTGTACCACCTGGGATCGCGATTTGCTTTAACGTATTTTATAGGTATGAAATCTACGATTCCTTTTTGCATGATATTGACAAATTCTGTCCAAGTTTCTTCCACGTTGACATGAATTAAGCGGGTTTTGAACTCGGGTAGTGAAGAGTTTAATTGATTGGCAAAAGAGACTACATCATATGAGGACTATAGAACAATATGTTTGATTTCGTACGCAGCTTAAGTTTTTCTCAGGGACGTCAACAAAAGAATAGAGATTAGGGCAAATGATTACTCAGGGGATGATCTGTTTGGATTTTGGAAGGGAAGAGGTATTCGTTATGCCATTGCAGTAATGAGATTATTAATTGAGAGGAATATATCTTAGCTTACACAATCTCTCCTCCAGGTACTCGTAATTAACACAGGCTTGGTTGATTAAAAACTGATTTAAAAACCGGTCCCGTCTTATCAAGTTCTTGTTTTTGGCCGAATAAAACATGGCGTAGCTATTTTTATCTCTTTTTATCTGTCATTGCCGCTCTACCTAACATTCTGGGAAGCCACAACTGCATTCTTACTGCGCTTGTATATTATCTTCTTATTTAAATACCAATTTCTTGTTGCATTTTTCAATCAAGTAAAGTATGCGTAAATTATTTGCCCTCCCATCATTATTCCTAAGTCAAATTGTCTCTCGGATTTTTGCTTTCTCTGAATATGTCTCCCTTAATAACTTATAATCTGTAATACAAAATCCACATATATGTGAACAAATGGTTGGCTCAAAATCAATAAGTACTAGATAAAGATGCTTGTTAGTTGCATCCGAGAGCCAGAGGCCGAGGGAGCGAGGTCGGAGTGACCGTCCCTCGTGACAGAACGGGGAGGTTGTGCCCTGGGATGGGATAGGGGAGGCCAACGTGAGTGCATTGCTCTATTCTTCCGCGGCGCCGATTCGACCTTCGGCCATTACGAGGAGGTTCTCCTCCGAGAACCTTCAACCCTCCTCCCCGGGAGTACAATCTCCTTGGTTGAACTGGGCGGGCGTGCCGGCAAGGAGCTCCGTAGTGTCGATCCGAGCGGCAGCGAACAAGTTAGTCTTTTAAAACTGTGTTTTCAAAGTAAATAGTGAAGTGATATAAAGTTTTGTGTCTTTGTTAAGTGCCCGAATGTTCTGTTCTTTAACAGAAGAGTAGTGGTAGCTAAAAAGACAAACAATGGTGTAGTTAATTTTTCAAGATACCTCTAAAAAACCGGATTTTACCGAAGTACTCGGGAACCGGTTCAGTGAGCTTAATTATATTTAAGAGTTAGAATGGTGTTTTAAAAGTTAACCTGTGTTGTGAATTTGGTGGCGATCAGACGACCTTTAAGGTGAACCGGAACACGTGGCCACAGACCAGAAGTGACGATAACTTCCGAACGGCTGACTATATGACAGCCAAACTCAGCGTACTAATTGTAAGTATTTGTGTTAACTACCGTAGTGATTTAAGTGAAGATTGGACGACTTTAAGAGAGGAAATAGCCGATTCCTCCGTAACGGCGGGCGATATACTTGTACATGACGCATTTGGGAGACACTAACCAGATATCTTTGCGTGTGTTTTAATTAGTGAAGTGAGAATTTAATTGTGACCTGCTGACCTGAGTGTGACCTCAGTATGCATGTTTAGTATGAGCCCAGGCCAAAACAACATATGAAATTAGAGTGAGCATGCAATTATTGAACATGGCTTCGGAAAACGGCCCGGGTGAGGACCTTTCCTCTATCAAACTTAAAATTGAAACTAAGGTAAACGAGCTCAAACAAATGATAGCAAATGAAAGAATCGCCAAGGGTAAAAAAGGGGACTTAAGAGCTGTGTTGGTGCTCTCTTCGGCTGTTTTGACAGTGTGGCCACATTAGTGAATAACATTCTGATAGCTAAAGCGACAACCGACGAAATCCTTGGGAAAACACATATCATCAGAAGCGAAATACGCGAAGAAATCGCAAAAATACCGACACAAGCAAGGAAAGAAGCATCATTCTACGAAATAGTATCAGCTCAAAAGCTGGATTCGAAGGGTACCAAGGTAGAACTTCCCAGCAGAAAGCGAATAATTACGAAATAATCAAAGAGCGTTCTAATATTCTCACCCGACGATTGTAAAAAGATCGAGACCAGCGAAGACACAAAGAAGGAACTTATAAACCTAGTAGATCCGAAAGAGAAGGGAATAAAAATTCTAAGAATAGCAAGAATAAGGAATAGAGGTATTAAGGTAGAATCAAACGACTCTGATTTGGAGGAAAAACTAAAAAGCTGCGACTGTTTCCGATAGAGAGAACTGATAATGGAAAAAGAGGAAAGGAATAAGCCGCGTCTCCTTATAACGGCAGTCAAAGAGACACTTAAGGAAGAAGAAGTACTTAAGTGTATCAAACTGCAGAATGACCTATCTGAAGAAAGCGAGGTAGCTCTAAGGTATAAATTTGGTAAAAGAGAAGCCACAAGAGTAAACTGGGTGTTAGAAGTTGACGCCAGGGCCAGGAAAAGACTACTGACAAAAAAAGAGTGTATAAAGGCTATGAATCACACCAAGTCCACGACCACCTTACAATTCTGCAATGCTATATTTGCTAGAAATTTGGACACTTAGCAAAAGAATGTAAGAGTGATAAGAGTACCTGCAGTCATTGCTCTGGGGAACATGACTCGAGGCAATGCAATGAAAAAGGAAGCAGTACAAATTGTATAAATTGTGTGGAAGCTGGAAACGGGAAATTTGACCACAATTCCCATGACAACAAATGCCCTATCATTCAGAGTAAGTTGGAGTGGCTAGTCGGTACGATAGACTATGGAGAATAATCAACATATTCTCAAAATAGGGCAAATAAACACCCGAGGAGCCAATACGCCCACATTAGAACTGAGGGAGAGAGAACATCATCAGACCGGGAGAGCAAAAGACCTGGAAAATACCAGGGATGGGAATGCGGGCAAGAAGCATCCCAAGTACCTTGCTTGTGCTTGTTACCACGCTCTTGTAAGGCCTCATTTAGAATACGCATGCAGCGTGTGGGATCCGAGTGAAAAAGGTCTCATTCGGGAAATTGAGAAGGTTCAACGCCGGGCAGCCCGTTTTGTAAAAAATTCCTACGATAAAACGAAAAGCGTCGCCGAAATGCTTATGGATTTGGGGTGGGAATCATTGGAAGAGAGACGATTCAATGCAAGATTGAAATTATTAAATAAATTCAGATCCGCATGTTTCAGCACCGAGGTCTCGCAAATTATTCGTACTCCTACATACATTGGTCGCTTGGATCATGCATATAAAATTCGGGAAATAGATGCCAGAACTAGCCGACTCAAGGACTCCTTCTTCCCACGGACAATACGGGATAGCAACTGCAGGGTTATAGATAGCAAAAATTCCACTTGCCACCCTCAGCGTCTAAAAAATAATTAGTTGTATTTAAACGCATTTTCTTCCACTAACCCATTGTTTCCGAATGACCTCATTCGTGTTCTGTTCATCTGTTTTTAAGTTTCCCTTTCAATCCCTCGTCCCTCTCCGCGGGGGGAAATTCCTGCTACCTGCAACGTTGGGTCGCATTTCCTGCCTTTTACAGACTCTTGGGGATAGAGTGTTTCGTGGTGCATTTTCATGTGGTGTTTCAATTTCTTGCTTGTTTTGTCCTGGCTTGCGTGTTGTTGGATGGCTTTCGTGCTGCATCATGAGGTGCAGTTTTTTAGTTGTTTTGCGGTATATGTGTTTGCATGAGTATTGGATAAAGGGATTTTTGCATGAGTGTGTGCGCTGCTGTGGGTGTAATTTTCCGTGTTGTTTTTTTGCATGTGGTATTTTTCCTTTTTACGGTTGGTGACCTAACACCCCCCGCCACACGCCCTTGCGGCGGCTTGCGGGGTATTATGTAGATGTAGATGAAGTAATCCAGCAAATAAGGTTTTCGCCAGCATTATCTTATTTAACAACAGCCTAGACGTTCTTGAGTTAACACCTTACCGCGACGACTACCATGCAGTCGCTGTGATAACGTCAGGGAAAAGCTCAATAATAATAATAAGTGCATATTTTCCTCCGAGTAGGTGTATCAAACCGTTCAAAGAATACATAAGAAAAATCGAAGTCATAAAATCTTACTATGTACAGATAGTAATGCCAAAAGTGAAACCTGGTTTCATAGGTTTACGGACTCAAGAGGAAGATTAATTGAAGAACTAGTCCTAGCTGAAGACCTTTACATTACTAACTGTATCGGAGAACCGTTTACCTTCTCCAGTCCGAATGGCAAATCCAACAGACCTGACCATCGGTAAAGCCAAATCATCCGAAACATCACCAACTGGAAAGTCCAGCCAGGGAAGATTACCGGTGACCACCAATTGATTACCTTCGACATTAAAGAAGCTAGTTACAGGGATACACCCAAAATGAGATATATACTGAGAAATGCCGATTGGGAAAAATCTGAGGAAACCTTCCTGAGCGAACTAGTAGCCTCGGAAGGGAATACTCCATGGACACCAACAATAGAGCAAATAGATCTCAATATAGCAAGACTAACTAAAGCTATAAAAAACTCCATGAAAACAAGTATTCCAGTAAGATATTACAGAGGCAAAACTCATCCTTGGTGGAATGATGGCCTAAACAACCTCAAAAAGCAAGTCCACAAACTGAGAACCATCTTCCAAAAGAGTCGACACGAGGACAGAGGAATCCATTGTCTGAGATACCTAGCTAGGTTAGGATATATGAGGAACGTATTAAAAAATCCAAAGAAAATGCTTGGAGAAAGTTTGCTAGACAAAACTTTGGAGACAACTCCTGGGGCTTTATCTACAAGTTTTTCTGACATAAACTGAAACTCCCAACAATACCAGGGACTAGACGAAATGACAAGGGAGAGGTAATGCTGATTGAAGAATGGATGGACAAAATGTTGGACACCCTTCTACCTGATGATGATCAATCAGATAATTGTTACCACAAGTATACCAGGAGAATGTACAATGAACCGCTTGAGAAAAGCACCGCAAGGCTCTTCTCAGACGAGGAAGTCAGTGAAGCCATCTACCTGATAAGAGATGGCAAAGCTCCCGGCCACGACCAGATTCCGGGTACTGTAATAAGAAAACTGTGACAGCCTATCTCAGGAGAGCTAACCAATATCATTAATGATTGTATAGTCCTCTCATACTTTCTGAACACCTGGAAACTTGGGAAGCTACACGCTATTGTAAAGGATAAGCATAAGGACCCAGCGAACGCTGAAGCGTTCCGACCAATCACTCTCCTCCCAGAGCTGGGAAAGTTAATGGAGAGACTAATTAAAAAGAGAATTATAGAAGAGACTGGGGAATGCCAGATCTACCACCCCAAGCAATACGGGTTTACTCCAGGGAGAAGCACAATTGATGCCATGACTTAACTGGTGAGACTAACTACCAACAATTGCAAATACACCGTGGTGGTTTTTATAGATTTAAAAGGCGCTTTTGATTCTGTCTGGCGGCCATCCATAATTAAAGAACTAAAATATATAAGGGTCTCAAACAATCTAATAAAATTAGTCAAAAATTATTTTACCAACCGCGTGATAGAATACTCCAGCAAACACCTCAAGTTCTCTAAAGTAGCCACAAAGGGGTACCCACAGGGTTCGGTTCTTGGCTCAACCTTGTGGAACCTCTTAACCAATTTGCTTTTAAGAGAAGAACTCCCGGATAGGTGTGATATTATCGCATATGCCGATGACATTGCTGTAACTATCCCTGGAAACAGCAGAAAAGGGCTGGAAATGTGTGCGGAAAAAAACTCTACTTATCCTAGAAACCTGGGCAAAAAGTAACAAACTGAAGTTATCCATAAAAAAAGCCAATACATGACCCTCGGAGCAAGTATATTAAGAAACCCGGCATGTAAAATCAATGGGAAACAGCTAAAGAGAACGAAGACCTTTAAATACCTCGGTAACACATAGATGATAAACTTACCTTCCAATCTCACGTGAACTATACTTGCTCGAAGGTTAAAACTATCTTTGGTGCCACAAGAAGGCTTTGCTGTTTTACATATGGCCTCAAACCAATGGAAAACATTTATGAGGGAGTAATAATACCCATAGTCACTTATAGGTGCAAAATTTGGTCCCACAGAGTCAATCTCGCAAGATTCGAGAGAAAGCTAAAGGAGACACAGCGTGCCTGCTTGATAGCAATGTGCAACAGCTATTCCACTAGTGGCTGCAACTCCACCTCTAAAATACCGAATTTGGGAAAGAATTGCTCTAAACAAATGGAGGAAAAAATTACACATAGAGTATTTTAACCTCTCGTAAGATGCAGAAAATGCAGTACAAATATCAAAATTAAAAAGACTTCTGAGAGAGGAAACACACAGAGAATGGAACGATGAGTGGAACAGAACAGAAAAGGGAAGGAAAACGCACCGTATATTTCTGAACATAGATGACTAGATAAAATTAAATATTAAACACTCCTCAGCAAGCACACAAGTGTTAACTGGACATGGGAACTTCAACTCCTACTTACACTTCATAGGGAAATGTTTTGCCCCTCTGTGTAACTGTGGAAAAAAGACACAGCAGAACATAGAGTGGAGGACTGTGTATTCTATGAGACAGAGCGACAACTCTTATAGAACAGTAGGGAAGAGAAGCTAACAAGCATTAGAAAAATGATTACATTCTGCCTAAAGGACAACAATAAGCTGCTTTGAAAATTTGCAATAAGAAAACCGGCAAATACTGAACCACAACAAGTGAACTAACTGGAAAATATTTTGTGCAAAATGTAGCAATGTATTCTCCCATTTGTCAATTGAGTGATTTCTTTTTCTTGAATTGTTTATCATAGTTTAACTCCTAACATATATAAGCACCTGTAGATGTTAAAATTTTAGAATAACTTATGTTATTTCCTTATGTCTGATTATTGTTTATAAAAAGGGGAACTAAGATTCAAAGGAATCCCCAACTAACTGTGAAGTAAAATAAAAGTGGACCCAGGAAACCATTGGTCAAATGGGTCCAAAAATTAAAATTAAAAATTTAACCCTCCTCCCTGGCCCTGGCTCCATCCTTGCCTTCGGAATACTTCCCTACCCCTGTGTGCCCCCCTCTTTTCTCGACCTTGGTTCACCTTCTCACACACACCCCCTCATCATTCCTAAAATCCTTAAAAATAGAAATCAGAGAATAACTTTATTGAGATTTATTTTGGTAATATTTTATAAATACTCTAAATACATCTAATTTATCTACATTACTGCCATTTTAAAACTTACATGAAATTTTAAGTTCTGGCTACCATGATCCAGTTCTTTGTTTACATTATCATTTTGCTATTTTACCAAAAATAAAAGTTTATCGGCTGAATTTTTACGTATGTCTTATCAAGGATTTTTACTTTATTTCACAAACGTCCATACACACCTCTTGGTTCCATAATTTGCAATGCTCTTATTTCCCAATTTTCTATTTTGATCCATAACCTTAATCTTTCTAAGAATATTTTGCATATTTGTCTATATGCCATTCACCCGGTCAGTAATTGCCATTTGGAAGGTAAATGTATTCTTTTAAGAATTTTAGGAGGGGGGAATGGAAGAGTAATATTATTTTGCTGGCCACCTCAAATCTGTCAGACTGAAGTTATTGCTAAATTTCAAGATAATCACTAAAAGTCTCCAATATCTTTCCACCCGCACCCCCACCAAAGGGAGTGATGACCATCGATCGTCCATTAAATAAGGTCAAACCTATGCAGGCAAAAACCGCCCTCATTAAATGAAAAACACCATATGTTTTTTCCTCTGTTCTTTCTAAGAATGGTGGAGAGATACATTGTGTTCTTCATTTATTGAACATAAACTTCCACAAATTTGAGCAAGAAACCATCGAATATATACATAACCCCCTCCCCGGACTACAACCTTGACGTGGTGGAAGGGCTTTTGCGTTCCCATGACTCCTAGAGCTGTGCTGGCGGGAATAATAATAATTGCTCCTGGTAGGGTCACCCATGCCAGATAGGTCGAAGGTTAGGAGCCAGACGAAAGGTAGTCCACACAGCATCTGTTCCTCAGTGAGGTGGCTGAAATGGCGTCTGACCCCAGTGGGGTGGCCAGTAAGTGATGGTGTCACTTTAAAAACACTATTGAGGAAAGCAATGGGAAACCACCTCTATTATCATTCCCAGATTTAAATAATGGACAGAACAGAAATTTTGTGTCCGGGCAACTACAGGGCTCAGTCCAATCTGCTGTGTGTTGTGCCCAGCAGCGGGGAAGGCAAGGCTTCCACCGTCGTCATCCCATGAAACCCTTGCAAGGGAAAACCAGCAGCAGCAGGACAGAAGACGCAGGAGAAGATGACCAAATTTCACTAGAGTAGGAACGGGGAATGTTAAGACAATGATGAGGACAGGGAAAATAGAGAATGTTAAGCGACAGATGGAAAGGGGAAATATAGATATTTTAGGTCTATGCGCGGTGAGATGGAAAGATAGCGGGGATTACTGGAGTGATAATTATAGAATTATATTCACCGGCGGGGACGAGAGCCAACGAGGGGTTGCCATAGTATTAAATGAAGAGGTAGGAAGAAGCGTAGTCAACACAGAGCAGGTAACGGATAGGTTATTACTAGTAGAGATAAAAGCAGAACCAACAAACTTGGTTATTATTCAGGTATACATGCAACCGAGCAACCATAAGGAAGAAGAGGTCGATAGGATATACGATTAGTTAGAGGACATGATCGCGTGTGTTCCTTCAGGGAAACATTTGATAGTGATGGGGGATTGGAATGTTATGGTAGGAGAAGGAAGAGATGGTGATGAGGTCGGGGACTATGGTTTAGGCACAAGGAATGACAGCGGGGAGAAAACAGTTGAGTTCTGCAGGAGACAGGGGTTAGTCATCACCAACACTTGGTTTAGACACCACAAAAGACGCATGTATATATGGAAAATGCCAGGTGACTTAGAAAGGTATCAGCTGGATAATATCATGGTCATACACAGGTTTCGGAACAGTGTGATAAATTCGCACAGCTTCCCGGGAGCGGATGCGGACTCTGACCACAATTTAGTTGTTATGAAATGTAGCGTCCGTTTCAAAAAGATAAGGCAGGGGCGGCGAGTCAGAAAATGGAATGTAGAAGCATTAAATGGTTTGAAAAGGAAGGAGTACAAACAGGCGGTCGAGGAAATCATGGAGGATGGTAAAGGGCTTAGTACTATCGAAGAAAAATTGGAAAGTATTAAGAAAGGGTTGTCTAAAGCCGCAAAAGACACTATTGGAAACGTTAACGCTAATAGGACTAGGAAACCATGGATCACGGATGAGAAGATTACAAAGATGGATGAGCGGCGGAAATGGAAGAATGTAAATACAGAATTAGGCAAAATAAAGTACAAAGAATTAAACAATAAATTGAGGCGGGCAACAAAAAAAGCAAAAGAAGCGTGATGGAAGGCGCAGTGCGAGGATATGGAAAGCCTACAGAGGAAAGGTGAAATCGGTGCGCTGTACAGCAAGGTTAAAGCTTTATCGGGAAGTAAGAAAGGGAGATCTATACTAACAGTTAGAGATAAGGCGGGTAAGGTAATAGTTCACGCAGGAAAGATCCAAGAGAGATGGAAGGAGTACATAGAAGAAGTGAATAGTAAAGAACTTCGACCAAAAAGTTAGACATTGAAAAGTAACATGACGTAGAGGAAGATAGCTTAGGTCAAGGAATACTAGACAATCAGATGGAAAGGGCATTAAGGGAGATGAAACTAAATAAGGCCGTGGGGGTGGATAACATTCCCGCGGAACTATTGAAATGTTTAGGAAAGTTTAGGAGGAAGAGAATATATGGGGTGATTCGGAGTATTTATGAGGAAGGAATCTGGCAGGAAGACTTTGTGAGATCAGTTTTAGTTCCTATTCCAAAAAAAGGTAAAGGCTACAGGACATGTGAGGACTACAGGATGATAGGATTGATATCCCATGAAGCTAAAGTTGTTCTCAGGATCATAAACAAAAGGATAGAGAGTAGGGCAAATGATTACTCAGGGGATGATCAGTTTGGGTTTAGGAAGGGGAGAGATACGCGTGATGTCATTGCAGTAATGAGATTATTAATTGAGAGGAATATAGAACACAACCAGGATGTATTTGCCTGTTTCGTAGATTTCGAAAAAGCGTTTGATAGAGTGAATTTGGAAAAACTAATGAGTATATTGCAGAAAATAGGAATAGATTGGAGGGAGGGGAGGCTGGCCCGCAGCCTGTGCATATCGCGGACTGCTCAGGTGCAGGTGGGGAGTGGGGGGTTCAGATGTGCAGTGTTAGGAAGAGGTGTGGGACAGGGTTTCCCATTATCGCCATTGCTGTTCAACCTGTATGCAGAGAAGGTGATTGGGGAGGCATGGAAGGAGCTGGAGGTGGGAATGAGGGTGGGCGGGGAATTCGTGGAATAAGTTGGGTTTGCTGATGACCAAGCTTTGGTTTGTCAGTCAGCCAAGGGATTGCAAGCGTTGTTTGGTGCTTTGGAAATCCAGTGCGACCGGTATGGGATGGGAATCAATATTGATGAAACAAGGGTTATGCGATTGTCTAGAAAGAAAAATAATAAGCTAAACATTAAAATAGGAGGGCAAAAACTAGAGCAGGTAGAACAGTTTACATACCTCGGTAGTGTTTTGGACCAACACGGTCAAAAAAGTAGTGCCTCCCCCGCTGCCGGGTACGATACACGCCAATTGGGCCGAGCCTCGTAGTTGCCAGGACTCAAAATCTTTGTATAGTCCATCATGTGAATCTTTGGAATGGTAATTGAGGTAGTTTCCCGTTGCCTTCCTCAATAGTGTTTTTAACGTGACACCATCACTTACTGGCCGCCCCACTGGGGTCAGACGCCATTGCATCCGCCTCACTGAGGAACAGACGCTGCGTGGACTACCTTTCGTCTGGCTCCTAACCTTCGACCTATCTGGCATTGGTGACCCTACCAGGAGCAATTATTATTACTCCCGCCAGCACAGCTCTAGGGGTCATCGGAACGCACGAGCCATTCCACCACCTCAAGGCTGTAGTCCGGGGAGGGCTATATATATATATATATATATATATATATATATATATATATATATATTCCAACAGGAATACTTTATTAGTTGAATAATATATCGGTCCTTTCTATTTTATAATTTCCATTTCATCTGCACTTATCGTCATTTTAGAGATAGCTTCACATACCTGTGATTATAAATATGAAAAAATAGCAGTCTTAAGTTATGTGAATATTTATTTATAAAATGAAAATGTTAAGGGGTTAAGAACCCATTTCCATTATATTTTGCAAAAAAATTAGTCTCCATTCATGCGGTAAATAATTGATAGTAACGACCAATGAATGCATTGAATCATAAATGCTTTTGACTATATCTACCGTAAGTATGCAGAAGATTAGAGCCAGGCGATTGAAATCAATTCCAAAGATGAGAAAGATCAAAATATCAAAAAAACTATGAACGCGACGACAAAATATGTCGCCTCACTGCTTTTACGCTATGATTTGAAAGTCGAAACGAGACAAAGAATCTGCGGGAGATGCCGCAACACTAACTTTTAACGGACACATCCGGCATCTCCCGCAGTTTATTTGCAATTTGTCAAGGTGTTAACAGATAAGTGTTTAAAAGTTGGCTCTTTAACAGTGTGGCGCATCCCGCACACGACTACGAATACCTGTGGCATTGTATGTACGGTATTTCGTCACAAAATCTTGTTCCTTTAAAACCCTCAAAATTTCTGAGTTTAAGAGGAGGCCTCGATAGCAGAGCACAGGCATGTCCTGCCTGTGTTCACCGAGTGTCTCAATTTCCCCGGCGTCCGAGGCTTCGGCCGCCGGGATTCGGAGAGCGGCGCTGCCGGACTCTCTCGGCAGTCGAGGTTCCGATCGTGTTTTGTGTCGAGCGGCGGTTGACCGCCTAGTTCATCAAGAAGCGTGCGGTTTGACTCTCGACTTCTGCTGCCGGGAAGGCCGTGCTTTCGTTCTGTTTACTGGATCAAGACTGGCCTTGACTCTTGGTGTAGAGCTTAGGCTCATTTTTATTTGCTACCAACGGTTGCGTGTAGCGGGGAGGGAGTGCGCACGAGTGTTTATTTCTTTCTTGGAGTGCTTTCGGCGCGCTCTCCCTTTTTTCGCGCTGGCGTGCTCAATTTGATTTGTTTCAAAATGGTCGTACATCACGTGGCCACGCTCGCCCTGCAAATTGACGATAAGGCGAAGCCCCCTGCTCCGTTGGAGGTCCACCTCCTTACACTAGAGTCACTGGGCCTCACACCGGAAGAGATTGTGGATATCTAATTTGGATATAACCGCCATTTGGTATTCCTGAAGTTGGCAACTGAAGCTACTATGAAGAGGATTCTATATTATATCCCACGAAAGCTACCGTTTCCATCCCTAACGATCCGAGGACGACGATTACCATTGACGAGACCTTCGGTAGCCTTTGTAATGTCGGGGTTCTTCGTCTTCCCGTGGAGACCCCATTGGAAGATATAACAAGTGAGCTTCAACGTTTTGGAAAAATCCATCGCTCGTGGGAGAATAGGTGGGAGGGCGACAAAATGGCGCGCGTGCTGACAGGTACGACAGTGGTGCGGATGACGGTGGAAAGAAATATCCCGTCGTACCTCGACATTGGCGGCAACCGGGCCATCATCATCTACGAGGGTCAGCGCCGCACCTGCGCCCGTTGCAACCAAGAAGGCCAAGGTGGAGGAAAGCCAAGGTGTCAGGAATATTCCCAGGGCTCCTCTAGAGGTGGACCATGTCGATCGATCTCCTCCGATTTCTGCCGACGGAGCCCCTTCGGCAGATGACCTCCAGTCCGCTCCCGGCCCCCCCGAGGCCACCTCCTGGGTTGGGCCGGTCACCAGCTGTGCTGCCTAAAAGAAGGCCCCCCGTTGAACGCTGCCGAGTAACCCGCTCTTCGTAGAGACCACGGCTGGGTCTTCTTTTTCGGACGAGGTCGAGGGGGAGGTATGCAGTGACAACTCGAGGCCTCGATCGTCGGCCCGTCGGACGAAGCGTCCCGAGATGCGGCGAAGCTGTTGTTGCCTGGGCTCGAGCGGCGACCGAAGCGACGTAAGCCAAGACCAGGACTCTGGTAAGTGATGTCCGGTGCCCATAGCTGTCCTCTCATTCCACCAATTAATATTATTTCGCTTAATATTGCTGGTGTTTATAGCGCTTTAAAAAGTGCAGTCCAACGTTTTCTCCGCGATCTCAGGGCTGATGTAATCCTTCTTTAAGTGGTAAAAGAGGACATACTCTGGGATACAAACATCTTTCAGGCTTTCGGCAATTTCGCCGAAAGTCATTCTGGCACCACCACCCTAGTCCGAAATGGCATTCCGTTCTCTCATGTTCGCCGCCACGCTTCAGACCAAAAAACGTTCGCTATCGTGAATGGTATCCATATCACGAACCTTTACGCTCCCTCCGGTGAGCGCGCGAGGGCCGAGCGCGAAACATATTTCAATGAACTCCTTCTCTCCTACCAGTATTCTTTCTTGGGGAGGGCCATATTGGGCGGAGATTTCAACTCCATCTACCGCCGAGAGGGTAGTGCCTCGAAAAGGGATGGGGTGACATACTATCCAAGCCGGGCACTCTCACTGATTCGAGCGATTGACGCAGTGCGTTCTTATTGCGCCGGTCCAACCCCCTTCACGCGATCAGGGCCTAACTCTCGGACGCGGATTAACTGCCTCTTCGTCTCGGGTTCCCTAAAGAATGATGTTTAGAGAGCGGACACGTGCCCCTACGCGCGGAAGGATCTGGCCAGAAGTTTTCGTCCTCAGCGTCTACCCAGTTAGTGAGGGGTGCCTGAACTTCCTCCCGGAATGGCGCCACCTCAACTACATAGCCCCTTGTTGCAAAGGAAACACTTGGTTTTTCCACATAAAATATTTATTCACGACCTAGGTTTCGACGCTCAGCGTCATCTTCAGGTGAAATACAGGCCAAAATCTTTCTTTATATAACAGAAGGAATGGGGAGGTGGGGGGGGGTGTGTATGGATGTAAGAAAGGAAGAGGAGATGGTGGGGGAGGGAAAGGAGCGGGATTGGGGTATTACTGAGAAGGAGGATTCAAGGTTTCTCAGTAATACCCCAATCCCGCTCCTTTCCCTCCCCCACCATCTCCTCTTCCTTTCTTACATCCATACACACCCCCCCCCACCTCCCCATTCCTTCTGTTATATAAAGAAAGATTTTGGCCTGTATTTCACCTGAAGATGACGCTGAGCGTCGAAACCTAGGTCGTGAATAAATATTTTATGTGGAAAAACCAAGTGTTTCCTTTGCAATATGTATCGTTTCCACAAAGTGACGCCTGAAGCTATCTCCTTTACATAGCCCCTTTTTACCTTTTGTTCGCTGCTACGAATGTTACAAAGTAATATGGGGACATTGCCTTCAGGTGACACCGAAGCAATGCTCGGCAGAATAAATAAATCTCTCTCGCTTCCAATGACTCGCACTTCTTTGCCTTCAACCATCTGACTCTTTATCTTCGACAACACAACGGATAACGGCGGTACTCTAATAGATTCCTCTGATACAATTTTGCTCGATCGGCCAACCCCATTACTAGCGCCGGTCTGAGTTTCGCGAACTTTGCCATCGCACAAGGGGACAACAAATCTATCCTCTCTTACTGGCGAAAAAACACAATCATCACCCGACTTCTTTATCCCAAACCGGGAGTCGGTGGAAACCTCGAAGACATCGCCATTAACTTCGTCCCTAGCGGTGCAGCTTGCTTGCGACGCGGGTGGCAACCTCTCTATGACTCTTTCGGCCTTCGCCACCCCTGCTAATTTCTGTGAATCCTTATTTAGAGATCCGTTATCCTTATTCCCTTCTGTCGATTCCTCCGTCGTTACTTGTAAACAAATTCCCTCCATACTGCCGTTTATTCGCGAGTTACATTTCATTATCTCTGCCGGAAAAGCACTTTGGTTTTTAGTGTCGCTTATCGTTTTTTCCTCAAGGGATGCTAAATTATACGTGGCCATTTGCGAATCATTGCCATTAATTATACCATAAATGAAAGAATCAAACGCCTTGACCTCTTCGGAAACTCCAATTTCATGGGCGCCTATGGGCTCGTTCATCTGCGATGTTACGCAATTAGATTTAAGGTCTGTCTCGTGTCCCTCACCCATTCTTATTTTCCGTTTATTGAACGATATCCTTTTCCCGTAACAAACCATAAAATCAAGGCAACAATTTCAGAGCGTTTAAATCATTCGCCTTGACTGGGATTCAAACCCAGATCCCGCAATATCCGGTTGAGTGCTTTAGCCACTTAAGCTACCGAGGCGTCCTCTTAAACTCTGAAATTTTGGGGCTTTTAAGGGAACAACAGCACTCGACCGGACATTGAGGGATCTGGGTTCGAATCCCAGTCAAGGCGAATGATTTTTACACTCTGAAATTGTTGCATTGAAATACACATTAGCGGATGACTCCGTTAAAAGAACTGTTGCGGCATCTCCCGCAGTTTCTTTGGAATTCATAAAATCAAGGCCTAGAAGACCGTCATAGTTCGTTTCCCCCAAATCCACTACTAAGATGTCATGGGAATATAATTTATGATCAATCAAAAATTGCACGAACTCTCTCCGATGATTGGCAAGGGATGACCTGACGCGCTTCGCACCCGAGAATTGTAATCAGAATTCCTTAATTGGCCAAAAGGAAATTTTTTACTATCAATGATGGTAACGGCTGCTCTCGTTTCCCCTAGAAAATTGTTTTCTTTCCTAAAATTATTAACTAATATTGTCCATCCTGCTTCTTGAGTTACCAATAGAATTAAATCTGTCCCCACCTCCCGGCCGGGAGATCGGCGTTTCCCGCCACGAAGGGATTTTCGCGCCTCGGGCAGCGTCTGGGAAGATGGCCAGTCCTTTGACAAATGCCGGATTTCAAGAGCGGGCAATCTTTAGCCATATGATTTTCATATCCACAATTTAAACACAAAGACGGCCTCGTTCCCCTTACTCTACACGCTCGACCAATGTGACCGGTTTTACCGCAGCGAAAGCAAACGCTTGCGCCGTGATTATCTATCCTTCGGTGTCCCTACATGCACCGGGGGAACCAGTCTTACTTTAGTAGGATTTTAAGTTTAGTCAGGAATAGGACACACTGTCGCGACAAGCGCAACATAGCCGAATCATCGTGCCCTACCGGTCACCGCCAGATAACTAACTGACTGCTTTTTGCCCGGCGATCAGGGCTTTTATACCCAATTTAGGAGTCAGGGGAGGAATACTTTTGAAACATTGTCTTTGGTCACGTGGGACATTCGGAGGAGCCAGGGAAGGAGTACCATGTCGCATACTTGCGACAATAGATATAAATTTTTGCAAAGTTACCATCTAGAATTTCGTTCAAGTATAAGGAGCTCTGTTGTTTGAAATATTAATTAATCTGACTTCTAATGATTTAAACCGAATAGAAATAATTTTAAAATCAAATATTTTCTCAAACAACATTGTTTTACTATTTTTACATTATAAACGAGAATATTAAGAGCATATAACTGTAAAGAGCATACTGTATTTCATTAATGAAATAAGACTGGATCCAAACTCCAATTTGAAACCTTTCATTCTTCACTTCTTTGTTACTATTGCCATGGTGACGTCGCCACCAAATGTTCAAACCAAACAAACTTAATTCTCAAGTAATGTATTAGATTGTTCTGTCACATTTTAAATTTCACTTATCGCTAATGCCTTTGAGCATACTGTGGTTACCTTCAGAAATACACAATACACGTTCATTAAGGCTATATGGTATTCATTCTCAGATTCAGAACGCACAAATTATTTGATTGCATTGTGAATTAATGGGTGACATAAAAGGATCTACCGTAGCCAAAAGTTGTATTGCACTGTTTGGAAGAATAAATCTCCTCTTTGAGGTGAACTGTCTCATTGTCTATTTTAAGGTTATTTATGTGTATTTGAACTTCTTCCTATTTACGCCACACATGGAAAGAATGGACTGGTGAGATCTTTTATGAAACATATACCTTTTAATTTCTGGAGAACATCAAATTACATTCACGACAAGATTACCAGCTGCTGAGATAGTTGTCTTTTAATTTGTTCTGATCATAAACTCTGCTTGAATTGACTGGAGTATCCATCTAAGCGTAGAAAATATATATGTTAATGCTCCTTTTTGAAGTAATTATGGTCTATGTTTTGGATGGAATTGAACAGGAATCAAGTGCCAACCTACAGCTGTGAACAGTGTCAATATAAATTGAAAATAATACTTAATTTTGTATTCCATGATCAACCAATACATTGAGACCAAATTATTCAAAGTGGATTTTTAAAATACAATTTATTGAAAGATTCAATATTGAAAAATTAAACATAAAATAAACTGTATTTAATACACGCGCGGTAGATGATAGGGCTTCTTAAGTTATTTCCACAGCCATTTTGCAATTACCCAATTGGGTGCCACTAATCCCATATTATGAAGCACTCCTTTTTAATTAAAGTGTTTGTAAAATGAATTCATTTCTTCATCTTCATTATATTTGATTGGCATCTGTTGGCTTAGAAATGCCATTTATTTTAGAATATATGTATGACATATATAAGTCAATTGTTTTAAATGCACGCGATTTCAAAGCCAATTAAAAATGACTGATTCCATACAGGTTCATTGAGTATACTAGTAGGGGGAAAATGTTTGTCCTGGCGCAGGTTTGACCTTGACATTCCAACCCGGAACTATCGGTCGCAGAGAAAAACAAATGACGTCACGTGAAAGAGGGGGGCATTTGTCCTTCACAGGCAATATAATTGCATCACGTCAACCCAACCCACGCAGGAAAAATCATCCTGGCGCAAGTTTCACCTTGAAACTCAAACCCGGATACATCAACAACTATCGGTCGTAGAGAAAAACAAATAACGTCACGTGAAAGAGGGGGGAGGGAGCATTTTTCCTTCATATGCAATCTAGTTGTACAACGTCAACCCAACCCATGCAGGAAAAATCATGACCCAAGGCCATCGCCTCTTATATCTCCAGAACTATCGATTGAAGAGTACAACAAATGGTGCCAAGTGAAAAGGGAGGCAATTATACTTCAGATAAATGCCTTAAAGTGTCCCCTTTAAATTGAACAATATATAGATTTCATCAATTATCTCGTTAATTTCCTATCAAATACCCTAGTGCTGTAAAATAGAATTGGCAGATAAAAACATAGGACACAGGCCATCACCTCTGTCCTATCGATAACCATCCCAGCATCCGGTATAGGACCCGCCTTCTAGAAAATCCAAGATGGCGTGTTTCAGGAACGGCTTCTCGTATCTACTACCCTAGTGCTGCCATATCCCATTGGCAGTTACCAAGATCTTAACAAGTGAGGTTGCAACGTGACTCTTCCCACTTATGTATATAACTAACCTCTTCCGAAAAGAAGCTCATTCTCCGTCAACATGAGCGTGAAAATTGACTTTTTATGTGCTCGCTTGGGTGACGCATATCTGCGCATGGAGCGAATAGAAGATGAGGATGCGTACTCAATATGCATCCCGAGAGAAAGAATTGAAAATACCGATTTTATGCTATCAGTTTCTTTCCTAACTACGTACTACTGTGTGTTCCGACACCAGAACCGTGAGTTTGATGTCGTCGGGCAAAAAGTGAAATTTTCCGGCTTTCAAGATGGAAGTGGGAGAGTCGTGAGATTCAACATCACCCAGTCATCTGACATTTCCGATCCTGAGAAGCGTCTAAAGGCCGAGGAGCAGCTTCCCTTCATTTGGCTGGACGTGTACGAAGCACATCGCCCGCAATCGAGAGTAAATGGAGGATATGTTCTAGAGCGTCGAGGAAGAACTGAGTTTGACGGTGGATCGCAATTTGTTAGCAAAGGAGATCGCGTGGAAGTTGACGGAGTGAAGCCAGTTTGCTACACGGACCATAAAGAATCGAAAGTGCGATACTGTACCACGGACCATATCCGAGGCACCCGTCTGAGAGTGATCAAATTTGTACTCAAATTTGAAGATGAAATGTTTGTATATTAAAGTAAATAAAAGTTTATTATTGAACATTGTTTTTTATTACTCATTTTATGGGATATAAGGTTAGAAATAAAACACGGATACGGGTTTTACATAATTTATTAAAGCATACATACATTTTTTTACTGGTTTTCATTACAACAATAATAATTTTTACATTTTTTATTTACAAATTTTATTTTGAATACACCATTCAGCCAACTTGAAACAGTTTTTTCTTGCACATTGTGTGGTATTCTGGTGTGCAGGTAATAAGCATCCCTCATGTGTAGTTAATTTCTTGAGCGAGGGACAGCCGTACAGTTCGAGATTAGCAACACAAATTCCCTCGGGAAGAAGACCGTTTAAGAAAGATGCCTTTTGTACACCCTTGGTATATAAATATTTATATGGCCTCGTATAATTGGATAATACACTCTCCAAATCAGAATAATCCACGTCTCCAGAATATTCCGTCAAGCCGTGATAATTGTTACGCAGCCAAGTCGCCTCTTTAGTATAAAGAATTCTCGCCGGCGATTTAAATAGCCACGTATTACAACATTTGTTCTGGACAGCGATTATTGCCAATTCCTTGACAATAAATTTTCCATCGCTGGTCATAAATCCTTGAAATTCGATAATGGCACTCATCGCGATGTATGTCCAACTTACAAGGTTTTTACACCCAATGCCAGGGGTTGAACTTACATCAAGACCTTTTAACTTACAGAACTTTCATTCGTGCCAGAGGTTAAAAAGTCTTACATTCACATACAGGAAGCCAAATACTTTTAGTCATCAGCCGAATCATACGCAATGAGTACCTTCTCCAATTCAAGCCTCTGTATATCACAATTTGCAATATTATTTGCTAATTTATTCGCGAGAAACTGTTTTATTTTTTGACGACTATCCAAAAGCCTCTGGAGAAATAGATTTATCAGTTTGAAGAGTTGTATTAGAGCCCCCCACTCATCACCATTCAAGTTGACGGTGTTTTTCGTTAAATTTCTTTTCAAAACCAAATGTCTCTTCCCAAAGTAATTTGCATATGTCAAGCAGGGTGACGTTAACACACCTTTTTCTCCCCTATAAAAGTACACGTTTACAGTCTCTATCGAATTTAATATGCTTTCCCATTCACTTTGTGAAAATGTTACACTTTTTTTACCGTTAAATTGAACCACTGATTCAAAGTCACTTCCGTAACCAATGCACACGCTCTTTGTCTTTGCCTCATTCAAATAATACACCGTTTGAAGAAGTAAATTGTTCAAAAGTCGAGGCGGAGAGCAAGTCGAATGTCCAGCAGGTCTCTTTCTCTTCACCGGTGGTGACTGGAGAACCGCATCCACTGACGGCTGCATCACGACTGAAGTCTAGCGTGTATTAAAATTGCTTAAGAGATCGGCGATGGAAGAGGGGATGGGGAACAGTCATCTGGGCAGGGCTCAACCTCAGCCTTGAGGCGGTTGTATTGGAACCACTGCGCCAGAGAGTGCGCGTTTCTGAGGGCACAAACGCTACTGCGCAATTTATGACAGGGATTCAGGCAGGAAAATGAGGGGAAGGTACATTTCTCGGGATGGGGGCAGGCCAGCTCCTTTTCCATGCAAATGAACGTGCGCCCCGTGAGATCAGAGAGAAATTCGCACTCTGCCTCGCTAAATGCGTAAAGCCCCGTGACCCCCTCTATGATGGCTTCCAAAGCTGGGGCCAACTCGATGTGTGAGATGAAGCCGTGCTCAAACGAGGTCTCCTCGTTGCAATGCAGTGGATCTTGAAATCGAAGCTTCTTTCCTCCAGCTGTGAGCTTTCCGTGACGACGAAAGCTGCCCCAGAAGAGACGATTGCTATCCAAATCGACGGCTGCCATCTCCGTAACTCCCCCCTTTGAAAAGCACACGGCCACGATGATCTGCATCCTTTGGCTTTCTCTTCCGCAATGGATGTTTTCCTCACCAATTCGTCCTATTTATTCTGGAACAGCACCGTTGAGCTCTAGGGTGACATCTGACGCGTCGTAGTTGGTTGAAGGTTAGACGGAACAGCTTCAAGGCTCGGCAGTCGTTGAGATGGGGGATGGTTTTGTGGAATTGGTTGAGGAATTTGTGTAGTTTTTGTCCTAAAGATTTACTCGCGGTATAGAGACAGCAGTATTCACCGCAAATATCCGAATGAAAGCTTTGAATTTGTACACGATTTTGAGTGACTGTGAATGGTTTTAAAAATTGGCGTACGTTCGCTACGAAGGGAGGCAGACCATAAGAATCAAAATACTCGGCTGAATGATTGTCCAAGTATATCCCCACCCAGTGAGAACCAGGTAAATTAGAAGGATCTAAATTAACTATGTAAACTCCATTTTGAGGTGATTTTGGTAACCTATCAGAAGCATAGACTCCGCGGAATATTTTAAATTGTCTTAATAACGTATGTATCTGCACGCTATCCATGACTAAAAGTTTGCGATAATGTTCCTGTCTTTATCTATTTCCAATGTAGCGTCATACTCAGCAAAAAGCAGACACGTGACTGTTTTTGTCAACTCTCGCTCGAATTTAGCCTCTATTCTCACCACACCTCTGTCTCCTAAACTTATATGATCCTCATTCCCAGAATTGTCGGGGGTTAGATCAAAGACTAGCATGAAATAACCGTGTCCGAACATGTCGTACGTGATTTGATTACCTCTGTCAGCGTGCTTTATTCCAGTACCCGAAAATAATGTATCGTACGCACGTGCCCAATATTTTTTCCCGTAGAAATTACACTCCAAACCTTCCGAAGGAATCTGAACACCGTTTACAAACATTGAAAAATTCTCCAATGAATAATGAGATAAGGCGAACGGATTCCTCATCACACTGCCCGCATATGATTCATTATCTACCATTGCAAAAACGATTGTGTTAGGTATCCGTCCAACAATAGCATTATCGATATTCAAGGTTCGACCTCCGGCAGGTATAGTAAAAGTCTTTAGTTCAGTTCTTTTGTAATGATATTTCGCATTTTTCCCACTTTGTAATATTTTACTATGCGCCACCAATATGGACGGATTGATTTCAAACTGTTGCACGGAAAGAGTAGCGTCGAGAATTTTCAAGACTCCTTCTTCTCCCTCCATGAGATAGAAGGAGGGAGGTGCAAGCATCAACCTAATTCCAACATCGACTCGATCCAGCAATAGTTGCGACTGATTGAACACGTCCACGTGCAATTTACCAAATAGTTCCACCTCGGTGCTATTCTTGAACCATGATTTTCGTTTCGTGTACCCTGCATTGGAAGAATCCGTCTTATCGATATCATTTCCCGTATCTAATTCCCAGCCTACATTACGCAGGTGCGTTCTGCTCGCATCGACCCCATAGTTTAACGCGTTTTCGAAAAAGCTCCTATAGTGGTAATTATCCTCGGATGGTGTGACAAGAGTTCCATTGAAATATACATTACACTGTTCAAATAGAGAATGGAGAAGATTGTTGACGACTCCCGGCTGATTGGTATCACTATCGGTAAAGTCAGTTAAATTCTTTTTACAGAGTTTCACTTTAAGTCTCAGATAAACGCTATTCAAGTCCTTGTACGCATCTCCAGAATCTTTTATTAGAAATTCGATAACGGATCTATTATCCAACGAAGAGATGGGTTTATATGATACAAGTCGCTTCGAGAGAATGTTCGTCTGTATCGGAGGATTGGGTTGGAATATGTCCAGCGAACTCAGCATGTGCTCACTCATTATGAAAAAATATCACTCAGCGCGACCTTTCCTCGTTTCCGCCTTCTACTCGAATGCTGTTTTTTCTTACCACCAATGGGTTTTATTTTATTTAGCCTTGGACGTTTCACGAACCTCAATCGTCCACCAGTCATACCTTTCAACTTATCCTCGGCCTTGCGTTTCAAGTTCTGCCCCGCCTCGTTTATTCTACTGCGCAGTATATCCTTTACCGGTTTAGTCCCAAGGTCCGCGAGAGCCGCCGCTCCCGCACTCGCTGCTTCCTTACCCACACTTTTCAGTCCGCTGAATAGTAATGGCTTAGCAAAACGCCACAGACCTGCGAGAAAACTTCCAATACCTCGTCCCTTTTGTACCCTGTACGAAGCTCTATACAATGGCCCAATCTCTCCCCCCACCTGCTTCGCATAATAACTGTAATATCGGTCCACCACCGATGCCATCTCGACGCAGAATGATAAACTAACGTGAATTAGTTCTTTTTTTTAAAGTGTAACACTATTATAGAGCTTTGCTCACCACTACGAAAAGATATGGGCTCACCGAGTTTATCACTCAGTAGAATTTCGATGCTTTCGATATGGTTCTTCTCAACGGGGAAATAATATATCGGATTGAATGTCTGATATTCACCAATTTTAGTATTCAAGATGCGTACGCATCGACTGAGCGAATCACCCACAAATTGCGGTTTGATTATATCTGTGTAGACATATATGTTGGAAGAGGAGTTTGCTATGATTCCTTTTACCACATCGCTTTTGTTTATTGCATGTGCTTCCTTCGCTGCTAGTATGGATATTATACCTGATATGTCTCCACGAATGTAATTTCTACTAATCGTACTAAAATCCGACAGAGTAGTAATAAATAAATCTCGAAAGGAATTATACGTGCCCGGAAGTAAAGTGTAAGTAACGTTTTTAGCAGTAATTAACACGCCAGGTTCTATACGCTCACTCAATCCTGATACGTTTTCAGCGAATGGAAGATCATCATTATTCGCATTAAAGATTTCCGTTTGTACTGCTTTACGTTTCGCTTTATCTAGTTCGAGGAATGGTTTGACAAAGGCCTTACCTAGTGATTCGTATGAGCCAGTAGGCACTACAAAGAACGAACCATCTTTTAATCTAATTTTAACGTCGCTAGATTCATACCTCGGTCCTCCTCCTATCTCTCCGCGAACTAATCCCTTTTCATTTCGCGTTCTATTATCTTTAGAAGACGCTTCTTCTTCTTCCTCCAAAGTTCCAGCATCTCCAATTACCTCTCTTACTTCACCAGAAAGAATATGAATAGATGGAAGGGAAATTTCCGCCAGACCTACGTGCCAATCATCATTCATCAAATCGATACGATGACTCAATTTTGTTTTGTAGTTAGCTATCGTATTTCTCGGATAGAAATCCCTCGAACTGTCGCTAGGTAGTGTAAGATAAAATTCGTTCATAATGTACGCACGGAGGAGGCAGGAATCCAAGAATTAAATGAGGATGGGTATCCTTCCCACTTGACAAAGTATTCCAATTTAGGTCCACTCCCTTTACGTCTCAAAACTTTTTCTATCCTATATTCCGTCTCGGAGGACACATTCACCTTGACTAGTTCTTCCACATAGAAACTACCCTTTATATCCTCACCGTTAAGGTCCTTCAATTTATATGTCGGTATTGACCTCGATCGATCCACGTCCGCGATTTTGAATATTTCACTAGTATAGTTTGGAGTGTATCCTTTGGTAAATGGAAGTCGCTCCTTACTGATTCTCACATAATCATTCGCGTTCAATTTAAAATCCTTGCTAGTAAGTGGTTTCCTCATGTGACTAGCGATTGAAAATGCATTTTTTGCATTCACTTTGGAGGGTGCGATACCTGTGCTAGAATGAACGCAATTGTTATAACTACTAATGAGGTTTGGGAGCACATCGACATATTTGTAGGTTGTGTATTTCGTGAAATACTTGTACATTTTAGACTTTAGCGTGCGATTGAAACGTTCAACGAGGCTAGCCTTAATGTCCGGATTATTTGTGGTGTAAAACTTTACCCCTCGATTTGAGAGAAAAGTTTTAAATTTACTATTAACAAATTCACCCCCTTTATCGCTCTGAATTTTCAATGGTTTGCGTTCGCGAAATATAGCCTTAAATACTTCAATTATCTCCTCCGGCCTCTTTGTCCTCAAAGCTTTCGCCCACGCAAAACGGGAGAATAGGTCTATTATAGTCATAATGTAACAGCACCCGTTGTTGTATTTTTTCAATCTTCTCAAATCATTCAAATCGCACTGCCAGCACTCATCAATGTAAGTTACGTTATCGTGATTTCTGGGGAACCTTTTCCTCACCGGTTTGTGTCGTGTATATGCCTCTTGAGATTCTAACCACTCACGAATCACCTTTCGGCCTATTCCCGTAGCTTTATATAATTTTTCAACCGATGAAAACCCGGCAGGGTGCTCTGGGCTATTATATATGTTCTCAATCACGTCGTGTCCCAATCCGGACCGTATGTCTTCGGTTTTCTTACGCGCTCGCTTTTTCTCGGAATTTTTCTTGGAGACGGTAGCTGTTGTTTTCTTTCTCGCGATAGGTTTCGTTTTTTTCTCGTTGACGTTACGCTTTCCATTCCCCCTAGCCTTTCGTGTATGCGTCCCCATGTCGAGTCTAAATCTTTATTCAACCTTTTCACTTCTACCAGAGTTTTTCTCAATGCGGGGATTTCCTCTCTCTCGTCAGCAACTTGTGACCTCGTTGGTGTTTCTACCAAGGACTTGACTATTGGAACGTGTACGGGGGAGTTTATATCTGAGACGGCGTCAAGGTATTTATCGAGTATTCTTTTATACAAATGCCACTTATCAATATCCTTTATACTTTTCTTAACCAACACACCTTTCATTTCCTTGTCCAATGTACTCAACCTAGCCTTTACACGACTTCGATCAAAAACTTCCGGAGTCACGACTAGCATCTTACGCAGGTTCATTTTCCCAGCAGGCTACCGATGACACCGCTTAAAATTGATCCCAGCAATAATGGTAAAAAACCACCTTTTTGTACGAGCAGCGCACGTTTCTTCTTCACACTCGCCCCCCGCACAGCTAACTTTCTCAACGTGTTACGATGCTTGGATAGTTTTTGTTTTAACCTATTATCTATCTTATGGTTCCCGTTAAGTGTATTCAAACAACAATCGCAAATGGCTTTGATCAACTCGTCGTCCGAGGTTTTAACAATCGCAGTGCGAAGTTTTGGTTTTGCCGATTTTAAGACGTGGAGCAAATGTTTATTGTTCTTCAATCTTTTCATCGTGTAGGGACATGTAAACTACAGTTGCCCCGTCTTTAGGAAATATTTTCGTTCTAAAACGAAACCTCTCGTCTGAGTCCTGACCAAGATCCAGAACCAAATAACCGAATGGTTGTTGCGTAACTTGTTTATATACCCTCTCCAATTCCCCCGATTTTTCCGGATACACCTGCCTAGCCAAGTGACCAAATTACGACCTATCTCTAGGATTCTTAAAGACAACGATATACTTGGAATTTAGCGAGATGTTTCTCGCTTGCGGGTTTTGATAAAAAATATTCTGCGTAATTAGGAAAACCGAAATGTTAAAGTGATGGCTTCCTCTAGTGAACAGTTTAGAGACGTCTTTGCTATAGGCCCCTTCGCTCATTAAATCATCAATCACGTACAACGTTGGCACACCACCAAATTCTTCGAAAGGCGGTATTTCGGTTCGAAATTGAACGGGTATTCTAATGCTTGGTTCACTTCCAGGAGCACAGCACCATACTATTTGGTGTATCGGGCTATTCACCATATAATCTAAATTTTCCAAAAACTGCGTGACAAATGTGGTTTTCCCGCAGCCTGAGGGACCCGCGCAAATACAGGTAAACGTATGCTTCCAGGCTAACGTCATGGTTAACACTGAAATTTAGATTAAAAATATCTTTCTTTTATAATTTCAATCGCCGTTAAAAGCATCATTATGCGTTCGTTTTCGTGGAATTTTATAGTGACCCCACGCAAACGTTTTTATCCCGTCTTCACAAAGGTATCGCTTATCGTCGGATGCATTCAGCGTGACTTTATTCATCTCCATGGTGTAAATATTATGCATTTTACTCCGTATCACGTTCATTTTTCGAAATACCACCGAGTTCTCCCGGAGACATTGTACATAGTCGTTAAATTTTAAACCTTTTTCCTTAACAACTTTCGTTATTCCTTTTGCTTTCTTCTTTTCTTTACCTCCCTCTACCTTGAACGAATAAAGTTTACTACGTAATCCGACAAAATGTGTCATTAGGTTTCCATCGCATTCGTCCTTGAATTTACCAATTACTTTTTTATTTTGTTCAGAAAAGCAAAAGTGATCCTTTGGATAATTCGACGTGTCAAATGCATCTAGGTTCCCCAGAAAATCCCTATACACATCATCCGTTTTTATTTCATATATGAAGCTATCAGTATCGGTGTAGGCGAGCGATATATTTTCCCCGTATTTCGGAAGCATTGTTCTATAATGAAAGTTATACATTAAAGTCTTACTCAAGTCCAAGACACAGAAACCTATATATATATAGGTTTATTCATTTTTATGACTGCCTTCCGCATGTGAATGGAAACTAAACACTCGTGAAAAATCGTCCTATCCAGAAATGTTGACTTATTAATTAGTTTTTGTAGTCTTTTTTCGTTTACCACTAATTCCATATTCATACGTTTCCTCACGTTCTCCATTGTTTTCCCAAATACTGCATTGTTCATCAGTTTATAGAAATCCTTCTCAAAATCATTGACTGCCATTTTTCTTTTCTCAGTGTTCAAATCAATATAGGTCTTTAACCAAGGTGATTGACTAAACCTGATTACTCTATTCACCTTCTCCAGCACCAGTCCTAGTTCTAAAGCTTGTTTCAAGTTTACGTAATGAATTACATATTTACTCTTATTTTCGAGAGTTGTTAGCAGTTTTTTATGTTTACCGCCAGGTGGTGTCTTGTTTTCCGGGCAAAGAGGGAGATCTGAATGTGTATCGTGTAGCCTATGTGGGTACTCAAGATCAACTTCGAGAATATATCCAGTTTCACTGTCTTCGGGAACATTTTCAACGTTTAAATCATCAATTTCTGCCTGTGTTAACCATCGAAATTTACCGTAGGGAAGGGGTCTCGAAAGGGCCCACCCATAGAGATTGTTAGCGTCTAGATATGTCAAATAGGTAGGACCTGAATCTGGGTCATGACTTGACATGTATCTATTGTTCGATTCGCAGTACCTTTTACAGCATTGTGAAATTCCTCCTCGGATGCCGTTTTCAATCATTAGTATCATGTCGTAGTCAGTCAAAAGCTCTAGTTCTATTTCAGTGTATTTGAGCATTGCATCAAAAGTTAAACCTGGAGCAGTATAACACGCAGGATCTAGTTTATACGCGCTGTAGCATACGTCACGAAAATTTTCAAAAACATCAGCTAAAAGGGTCACGTCGCTTTTCAGATAGACATCGCTGTAATCGCCGAGTGTTTCAAATTCAAATGCGCCCCAAACATTTTCTGCATGCTGATAATCTTCGTCAGATACATATTCATCGGTCAGTCTGTTGTAAAAATTCTCCTTTTCCGGGAGCAAGGTTTCATCGAGTTTATTCAACGAATCAGTGTAATCATAGGGATAAACCCCCTTTCGTGTAACTAAATTTGTCTTTTCACCGAATATTGAGCTTGTGCATTTAAACTCTGTTAAATTGGCAACCAATGAAGCTAGAGAGGTAGGCATGAATCTAAACG
This sequence comes from Hetaerina americana, assembly GCF_022747635.1. Classification (NCBI taxonomy): domain Eukaryota; kingdom Metazoa; phylum Arthropoda; class Insecta; order Odonata; family Calopterygidae; genus Hetaerina; species Hetaerina americana. The sequence continues at coordinate 64,454 of NW_027287181.1, read as the reverse complement.
TGTCAACAAACCGAATTTTGAAATTTTCCGTGATAGACTTAGAAAAAGATATATATTTTTCTTCAGAATTTGGAATTATAAATATTTCCCTGTCATCATAGTTAAGCTCTCGTACGATGAAATGCCCATCATATGATGAGAGGTTATGAATAAAGATTGGAAGGAAATTCGGCATTTTATATTGAATGTTACAAAAATAGTGCGCAGGTCCTCTATACTTTCCTGTCAAATGATCATGGTCTCTAACTTTATTCTCCTTCAATTCTTTACCACAAATGTGACATGCGTTTGCAGTTTCAAAATCTGAGTCTTCCTCTGGAGTGAGAGGATTCATTGGAATAATATTTTTGTAAAGTTTACAAACTTTTTCAGCCTCTTCTTTCATCCGTAAAATGAATACCCTAGCAGCATTGGGACCTCGGTACAGGTATGGGTCCTCGCATCCCTCAGGTCCCACTACGATGTAACTAAAGCTGAATGGGGTATGTCTCTGCATTAAATTAGTATAGGATGAGTAAGGATAAGGCTCGCAGGTACTAATATTTTCCAGAAGACATTCAAAGTCAGCGTAAATGACAAAAGGTACCCGAAAAGAATAATTTAAGTTTGTGAATTGTAAACTTTTATTGTCCTCGTCAGGTAGAATGATTTTACTCGGCTCGCCTGTACCTTTACATAGCTGTTGATGCTCTTCTAGCCTGTGCTTACTCTGGTAATGTGTGAGGCAGCGTTTGCAAGTGAATATTCTATTAGAATGCTTCGTAATTTGGGAGTGAATCAATTTATCAAAATTCCTAATCCAACAATAGTGAGCGGTTGTTTCGTTGCTAATGTAAAGGAGGTCGCGATGATCCTCGAGCTCATGATCTACAATTTTTAGTGGGTACACGAGGTTCTTATTTGTCAGACCAAAAACGTTGATTGAAATATTATTGACACGTTCGAATTTGGGAATATCTTTCAGCTCCACCGGGTACGCGATGCAGTCCCAATTGTAACCCATATGGCATGCTCGTGTCTTATACTGGGAAACTCTTTGAGGATCCTTATCGATATTTTTGGCCCAAATGGCATACTTAAAGCAGTATTGATCATCATTTCTGATATTGATAACGGATTTAGTATTCCTAATTTTTATAGGCAGCTCAATGAATGTTGATCCTCGAAATGGCGTGTACTTGTTTATTCGCAGTTCTAAACCTAGCACATTTGATAAGGCCCATCCTGAACCTTTAGCTTGAAATTCGGACTTTTCTTTTAAAAGTTTAGAAAATGTCTCATTGATTACTTCCTCAATTTCATCTGCTAACAATAACCTGCGATTGTTGGTTTTGAAGGAAGCGTTCATTTCATCCCTCTCACCCTTTTTGAATTTGCAAATTAAAACAAGATTGAATTTAATGGCACTATTTTCCACTATTTGATCATTTATCTTTTCGATCAACTGAGTTTTGATGTTATTGAGAAATGAGATCACGTCCTGTTCACCATCTTCCACGGGAGTAATCGAAAATGTTTTCAGTCTGGAACGAATAGCTGATTCAATTTCATTGAATCCTCTCCCTATTTGCTCGTTGATTTTAATCCGGTGCGCGTTGGTATTCTCATGAGGCATAGCCTCGTCAATGTCATAGAAGATTTCACAGTAAGTGCAAAATTTTCTTCCCTTTGCCTTATCCAGCGCATTTTTCATTCGATTATACGTCCCCATATCAGAAATGTTATCGTCATCAAACACTATTTTCATATATATGTCACTTAATGCCTGTTCTAATTCTTCCGAATTGTGATAGCTACCAGCATTGTAATTTTCTAGAATTTCTTGGATAGAGGGCATGATTAAAGGTTCTTTGAGCTGTTGCTGAAATAAAATAAAAAAATGATACGTATGAAAAAATACATTTTCATCTCATTACATTAAGTGCAGGATCTAGAGGTAGAAAAACCTCGTAACGAATATCATCTACTTCATAACCCCGTTCGAACAGAAACTCGTATTCTTCTGCAATAGTATATTGCTCAATATGATTAAACGTAGTGCGAGGTATTGAATCGGATAAATGGTACAAGATTATGTCAACTTTACTCTGCAAACAATGTCTAAATGAGATACCCGGTGATTGTCTCTTCTCCGTCTTAACGAATGCGCTTTGAACAATATATTTTGATAACTTTAATAATGATATTTTATATAGTGAATTTACGTTAGGCATTGCTGTATATATATTACTACTTCTGATTAGTTAACAAACTATGCAATCCTATTGATAAAATCAATTATATATGAATTTCTTTTAGGTATTGCATATACCCTAAGAAATTAATGCGATTATTAATGATATGTACTTACTCCTGACGTCAATGAATACAGCTGATGATTCGGGAGGTGAAATCGGTCCGTAATAGCTCTCTAAGCTGCTCTGGAGGAAATGGAAACTTAACTCTCAGAAGTGGAGTTTTATAGAAATAAAAGCTAATTCCCTCAGCGGAACACCCGTGCAAGAAGGCCACCTAGTTAGAATCAAGTAATGTCATCATCTGTGCATGTGCTGGTCTGGACGTGGATGGAATTAACTAGTTCAACCATTTGAATTATCCACCGACGCAACCTAAGCATGTGCCAAGGTTTGCGGAGTTGGCAGCTTCTACTGAAAAAATGCAATGCTCAATGCCGAACATCCGCGCAAGAAGGTTACCTAGTTGAAATCAAGTAATTTCATCATCTACGCATGTGCTTGGATGGAATTGACTAGTTCAGGTATTTCCTTTCAATTATCCTTCGACGCAACCTGAGCATGTGCCAAGGTCTTTGGAGTTGGCAGCTTCTACTGAAAAACGCAATGCTCAATGCCGAACATCCGCGCAAGAAGGTTACCTAGTTGAAATCAAGTAATTTCTTCATCTACGCATGTGCTTGGATGGAATTGACTAGTTCAGGTATTTCCTTTCAATTATCCTTCGACGCAACCTGAGCATGTGCCAAGGTCTTTGGAGTTGGCAGCTTCTACTGAAAAAATGCAATGCTCAATGCTGCATTGCAAACTGCGAACTCCCTTTACCGCAACGAATATCATCAGCTTCTTCTATCTACTATATATAGACGGTACGATTGCTTAGCTTCTCACTTACGATCGTCACGAGAACTAGCAGCCTTCTCACTTACGACCGTTACGAGACCAGCCATCGTCTGCTCAGACCGTCGCAGCAATTGACACTACTAGCCATCGACCGCTACTCAGTCCACCGCAGCCATCGTCACTACTAACCATCAATCACTACTCCATCACTTCTTTGACAGACTTCTTTTGTAAGCACAAGTAAGTATGATTATATATATATATATATATATATATATATATATATATATATATATATATATACACACATAGGTATATATATATACATATGATTTTTATATACAAAGTTTTCGTTTTTACCTTTGTAGGATGGAGTCCACCCCCTCAACCACGACGCTTACCAGCACCCCCACTGTCAGCGTCACCACCTCCACCTCAACGTCACCCGAAGCGTTGACCTCTACATCAACTTCTGTGGTAGCTTTTTTAACTGGTTATATCAAATTTTAATAATGCTCGAGGTGTAATTAATATTTACTGACGGTACCTATTTTTATTCTGGCAGGCTAGCATCCGGGAAAGATTCTTTCGGTTGCAGGAGGAGGGGTCATTTCTGAAGAAGGAGGACTTGGAGGAGGAAACCCGCTACCGGGTGGAGAAGGTGGAGAAGATGACCACCCGATTCGGGGAGGGGGTGGTGGCGACAATCTTTTTTCGGGGGAGGGAAAAGAAAATTTTTCTCCCCCGAATGTTTACAATGACGGTGGGGGAGGTTATGATATACAATTATAGTCAAGAAAAGTTTTTTATATTTAAAAAAAATAATCAAATAAAAATTATTTGAAACAAAATGTTCGTTTTAATATATATTATGAATTTCAACAATTTTGTATCCCTATTCCTTAGAGAAAACATTATATATTTGGTCCACCTATTTGGTATATCAAAGTTTTAGAAATTGGGAATGTTATACCCTTATGTCTGGTATCGTATAGAATTTTAAAAATGGTACCTCAATTAGGGATTTTACCATACCCTTAGTTTTCCATGGGTAAACACTTATAATTTTACGGGTAATTCCATGCGGAATAGATAACTAAATTTTCCCTGATAAACTTTCAAATTTAAACCATATTTTTATCTAGAGGGTTTTTTTGTAAACGCCACCGCCTAATTCTTATCCTTTCTTTTAGGAATAGTGACCTACCTATTTGGTATATCAAACTTTTAGAAATTGGGAATAGTAAACACTTATGCTCGGTATCATATAGCATTTAGAAAAGGGTACCTCAATCGCGAATTTTACTATACCCTTATTACCCTAGGGTAAACCCTAATATTTTTACGGGTAATTCCACGCGGAATCGGTAGCCAGCTGTTTTCTGATAAACATTCAAATTTAAATCATATTTTTGTCTCTTCAAACAACGGAGTTATTGAGCATAATTCCCGAAAATTTCGGCTTTTTTGGCCATAGGGCCAAAACCGCTGGTCCGATCGGTCTGAAAGTTCTGGAAAATACTCAGTACGTTAGTACTGAGTACCCCCACGCTGCTCAACCCGCTAAGGGGTACATAGGTGGTGTCCTTTCGACAATGATATTCCCGTACCCTGAAAACCCTTGGATACCCTGGAAAGGGTTTCCGGTTTTCTCGCCGGGATTCGAAGGCGGGCATCGAGAGTGACCCATCTTCACATTTGCTCGCTTCTAGAGCGTATAGAAAAAATGAAAAAAATCCGAAAATCCAATTTGGCTAACGGGTCATACTTACCCCACAGCTTTTGGTGTTAGCCCCACGGAGGAAGTTCTCATCTGGAACCCTACACGATGATTAGGTGGGCCTATAGACCGGGACTATTTCCCGATCTGCTGGCGACGTCCCGCCAATCCGTCCCCTTTATATACTGCGTAGAAGGTGTAGTGGAAAGGGAAAAAGCTAGGGGTGAGGGATGGGCGTTTCCCGGTTAACGCAATTCTACTCTCTCTTCATGATCCCCGCTTTAAATGTCAATTTCCGAATAGGAGAAGGAGACTGATTAATAGGTATAGAATGAGAGAATAACAAAGCGGAATTGAAGAGAAATAGCGGGATTTTCAAAAATTAGGTCTTGAGAACTTTAATTAATTTTTACGGGCTTATTTAAAGTGCTATCGAAAAAATGATGAGGAATTTTTTTACATATAATCACGTTGTCTTTTGATTATTTTCGTTAATTTGTTGTTGTCGTTATTATTCAACGAGATAATTGATGAAATCTATATATTTTTCAATTTAAAGGGGACACTTCAAGGCATTAATCTGAAGTATAATTACCTCTTCTTTCACTTGGCACCGTTTATCGTACTCTACAATCGATAGTTCTGGAGATATAAGAGGCGATGGCCTTGGGTCATGATTTTTCCTGCATGGGTTGGGTTGACGTTGTACAACTAGATTGCATATGAAGGAAAAATGCTCCCTCCCCCCTCTTTCACGTGACGTTATTTGTTTTTCTCTACGACCGATAGTTGTTGATGTATCCGGGTTTGAGTTTCAAGGTGAAACTTGCGCCAGGATGATTTTTCCTGCGTGGGTTGGGTTGACGTGATGCAATTATATTGCCTGTGAAGGACAAATGCCCCCCTCTTTCACGTGCCGTCATTTGTTTTTCTCTGCGACCGATAGTTCCGGGTTGGAATGTCAAGGTCAAACCTGCGCCAGGACAAACATTTTCCCCCTACTTATATTTTATTTATTTTTATAGGCTTTATTTTCATAAAAAATTCAGAATAAATCAAAACAGATTTCTATGAAATATTGGAACAGTTTAAGACGATGAGAAGTCTCCTTGAATTATAAAGTTTGTTTTCAAAAATTATAAAATATCAAACGAATTTAATGGCAGACTCATTTAAACAGTTATTAATTCATTTATGCATTCATTGTCATTTAATTTTGGACAATTTATAAACTCAAATTAAAACAAACATATTAAATTTATTATCTTCATTACCTCAGAATAAAACAACCAGAAACGGACATATTTTCCCTGATTTATGAAGAAGGTTTGATTGCCCAATTGCTTGATGCGTGAGTGTTGTGGTGTCCGATGGATTCCCAGCAACATCACTAACCACCAATTCCAAGATTTCCTTTGACTGCTTCTCATCCTGTTCATTTAGAGATTGATGAAACTGCTGGAATTCTTCAATGCTTTCGGGCATTAATTGATGATTACTCAATTGAACTAATAACTGTGGAAATCAAGTTATATGCTGACCACTAGACTGATTCTTTTGTTTAAAAAAATTCAAGTTTTATAGATTGGTAGTGTATAAATACTATTAATGAAATTAGAAATTAGCACTAATGAAATTAGTATGTTGTTTTGCATTGATCATTCTTGCCATTTCCAAGCATGTCACAGCCGCTAAGAACAGACATGTGTTTTTATGAACGGGAGGAGATTTTCGTGTGTTTTAAAAACATGGTTAAAAGAATTCGTAAATCATGCCTTAAGTTTCTACGTCATTTCATTTTAATCCCCATGTTGTTTCGTCATCCTGTTTTTCAACAGGAATTAATAATTCTAAATCGTCGATAACTTCATTTGCGTGCGACTGATCCTGAGCAACTTTCATTTGCCGCTTTGTTTGTAATTCAAATTTCAAAAATTATGAAGAAGAGTTGCTGTTTCTCTCGCTTTTAATACACAAAACATTCTATATAAAAATAATTTAATTAGAATGTGCCAATTGCAAATTGCCATACATTCTCAATCGTTTTCTCTCTGAATATATTGATTATGCCGATTAAATTGTAAACACAATTTCTTTCACTTTTTCCACGTTTTTTCATTGGTGCGTTGTTGATGCAAAAGAAGAATGGGGGTCCTGCTACCGACCGACCAATCGATGCTTATGGACTGCGCCGTTAGGTGCATCTTATATCAATATCCAGCTATGATGATCAATGGTCATAGGATATAAGTGGTTTATGGGCGAAGTTGAGCTAGTGAGTATATTTTAGTGCGGTTTGTGACAGTATTATATTTGGAGATTATGACTGCCCATTTATGCTTGCTTTAGCACAATTGTATCTGAAATGGGGATTATCAGGGTAATCCCATAAAGGTTCTAATAATGGGTTACCAGTATTTCCTATTGCTTGTTGAAATGACGTGGCTAGGTCGCTTAGATATGTTGGAATGTCCGGTATTTTTAGATCCATGTGAATATCTGAGTTTCTTACAAACCAGGCATCGTTGGCAAGGGCTCGTAGAGTATTATTTTGGAAGCGTGTCAATTTATTCAATTTGGTTGCGGCTATTGAACCCCAGGCTGGGTAGCCTTCAGATAGGGGGTATCATAGATTTAAATAACAGTACCTTGGTGAGAAGACAAAGGGGACTGGTGCATTTTATGAGGGGAAAAAATAAGAAAGCGGCTGAATTGGCCTTGTCGAGTGCATATTGAGTGTGTGCTTGCCAAGTGAGTTTACTGTCCATTTGTACACCAAGAAATTTAGCCGATGATGCCTTGGGGATTATTTCCCTGCCATAGTGGATAGGAGTGATGTGATGTTTCTTCCATTTTCTGGCGTAGTTTACGTTTACGCATTTTGTGGTGTTAATGGTTAGTTTCCAATCAGTCATCCACTCTGCTATGCTCTTAAGGTGTTCTTGGACATTTTTTGCGGCATGATTTGGGTCAAAGGAAGTTGACGCTATAGCTGAGTCATCCGCATAGAGGTAGCTTTTTGGATGGAGGGGAGGTGGTTAATGTAAAGGTTGAATAAAACGAGTGGCAAAATTGATCCTTGAGGAAAGCCTGCGGATATGGACCGGGTAGTTGATTTGACATTGTTAAGGGCTAAAAAGAATGTGCGGTTTGAAAGAAAGGAGGGGATGGTCTTATTTAGGTATACTGATATGTCAGTTTTAAGCAGTTTATTTATTAAACCAGTTTGCCAGACCTTGTTAAAGCTCTTTGGAGATCAAGGAAGACTACTTGGGTGTGCTTGTGGATGTTGAAGCCGAAAGTGATCTGTTCAACCAATCTTGTTATTTGCTGAGTAATGGAATGGCGACGGCGGAAGCCAGTTTGCTCAGGTCTGATCAAGTCTATGGCCGAGATTTCTTCTTGTAGCCTGTTTAAGATGCATTTTTCTAGAAGTTTGCCCATTCAGGGGAGCAGGCCACTGGGTCTATAGTTCAGGATATAAGAAGGATTTTTATCGGGTTTTGGAAGGAGTATTATCTTAGCTGGTTTCAATGCCTTTGGGAAGTACGATTGGGAAAGACAGGCGTTGAGGATAGAGAGTAGGTGTTTGATAAAAGAATTAGGAAGGTTTTTCAGGTGAAGATAGGAGATTTGATCGGGTCCCGGTGATGACTTGGTTTTGGAGTGGGACATAATGGAGTAAAGTTCTTAAGGAGTAATTTCCAGGAATATGTGGAATGGGCAAAGTGACAGGCCAGAGACGCTGATCAACGCTTCTGAATCCAACAAGGATGTATTATTGTTTTTAAAAATGCATTCGAAGGAGTCGGCAGAGGTATTTGCTTTGTAGCAGTCATCGTATAGTGCTCTCCCATTATGTGGTATTGGCGGGGTGGGTACCTTTTTCCTTTGCAGACAGTGGGCTAGGGTCCATACTGAATTATCCTTATGTGAGAGTGAGCTTATTTTCTCATGCCAAGTTTTTTCCCAATGTTTTCTAGTTTCGGTTGTAACAAGGTTTCGAAGTGCAATGAAGCCGATTTTATCTTGGCAGAGATGAGTGCGTTGCCAGAGGACTCTGGCCTTGTTTCTAAGTGAAATTAGGCGCAATATATCCAGAGGTAGTGTGGCACCAGCGATGGAGGCCGGATAAGGAGGGTAGCAAGAGCGATGAATGATTTTGGTTAAGGTGCTTGTGAAATCTTGAGCCGCTTTCTCTATGCTGTCTGGAGTGCTAGCAGGAGATGGGACAAGGTTAATGGCCAAGCAGTTTTCTTTAAATAGTTTCCAATTAACTCTTCTAGTTGGTTCTGGTTGTATGAAGGAGGGTAGGAATGCAGTAAAATATGGGGCAGTGGTCCGAGGCTGAGTTATCTAGGTTAAGGATTTGGAATGCGATATCTGCGGATAATAGAACTACATCCAGGATATCGGAGGAGTGGGGGTGATGATGGAAGGGGGTAGGTAAAAACGGTGAGTGAATTGCGATATTTTTGGTAAATAGGAGCTTATGAAGGGTTCGCCTTCGTGTTGTAGTGGTTTTTCAAGCTTTTGTTTTTTGTTTTTTATGCCATTTATGTTCCATTGTAAAACTTTAAGGAAGTGGTTGTTTATTTGTGAATTAGGCACCATTTACAAGTTGAAGAAGGGCTGGTATAAGGTCAGTGGTGATGATGCTAATAAGGGTTTTATTGTCAGTAGGAGAGAGAAGTTTCGTAATTATGCTCAATAGAGCAGTTCTTATATTTGCGGTTGATGATTGGTCATAGATTGAGGGAGAGTGTTGTCCAGAGGGTGGCGGAGGGTGTTGATCGGAGGTTGGGGGAGAGTTAAGAGATGATTGAGGGGTCTCCACGATTTCGGTTTCATGGTTTTGCCAAGGGTTATGGAGAGGAGGAAACGACTGAGAATTTGTATTTAGGTTCGGTTGCTTCGAGGGCTCGTGCATGGTCTGTAGTTGTAGGGCTTCCATGCCATGCCGCCACCTAAAAACAGGGGTAAGGGATTATCTAGCGGTGAGGGTAAAAGGTTACGCATATGAGCTAGGAGACTTCATCCGTCTTTCAGGTCCTCTATGTCTGCGGTAACCGAGCTTCTAACTTTAACTGTTCTGGAGGGTCCTCTCCACCGGGAAACTAACTTCCGTGCTTGACCACTTGGTGCTTGTTTGGACTTGCTGTCTCGATAAGTGAGCAATGCAAAGCCCAGTTGTTCGTCCCAATCAGAGTGGTCTTGGGCTGCATAATGGGGAGTCACGGAAGCAAAGGAATGGTGTGCATGCCCTAGACGACCATTTGAGGCGGGGTTATATGGAGAGAAGTGAAGATAGATTTTATTTTCAGTTCCCTGCAAACGTTTTTCCTTAGTTCTGAAGTGAAGTTTGCACCTCTGTCTGCCAGTAAATATTTTAGCACACCGTGACGGCAAATTATGTGCTCGACAAAAAATCCAGCTACTGTTTTGGCCGATTGATCTGGAATCGTAAGGGCTTCATGATATCTTGTGAAATAATCTTGGCGAGTTAAATGATATCGGTTAACTCGGAGGGATAGGGGTAGTGGTCCAACAATATCCAAAACTAATTACTCAATTGGGTAGGCGGCTTCAACCACTGGCTGTAATGGAATATTATTCACGCGTAATTTGCTCTTTTTGCATTCGATGCAATGCTGAACGTACTGGAGGGTGTCCGAATAACAGCCTTTCCAGTTGAAGTGTCGCTGGACGATTTCCACCATTTTCTCGATTCCGCGATGATTCCTGATAGGGGATTATCGTGGCAACGAGTCAAAATGAATTTCCGCATATTTTTGGGTGCACATATTGTAAAATTTGGTTCAATCTCCAAAGGGTCAACTTTATATAGCACATTTTCCTCATCGTAAAAGTAGCCGGACTAATGGGAACTCCTTGAACCCGTCCCATCGCCTTTCTCCACGAAGTCATTCAGTTTATGAAACAGTGTTGCACCGTGTCGGCCTCTTCGCAGGGTCCTAATGGGGGATTCTCGCACGAAATGAAATCTACTTCCTCACCTTTACTGCAAACAGATTCTAAAGACATCATGTGGTCAGGTTCAAATTTAATGGTCTTGTTCTCAAATAAATCTAACTACGATACTTTTTCATAAAATCCAAGCCAAATATGCCTTCATTGAGTGTGTCCCCTAGATTTATTACTAAAGCATCATGAGGGTAAACACGATAATCTATACAGAAAGGTACGCGACTCTGACCGTTTGTCATCAATACATGACCTGAGGCGCTTCTCACTCACGCGCGGTCGTACGGGGCTATTCCTAATGTATCTAAAAGGAACACTCTTTCGTGAAGTATCGTGACCGCCGCGCCTGTGTCTATAAGGAAGTGACGTAATTTTCCTATAATCTGCACGCTAATCGTCATTCCTTTCACTGGAGTGATGGATAGGATGAGGTCTTCCCCAACCCGCTGGTCGGGGTCATCCCGTTTCCCGTGGCCATTCGTTTTGAGCGCTCTGGACAATTAATTGGAAGGTGGCCAACTTCCTTACATATTCCGATGCATAGCGGGGGACAGTCTCGGGAAATATGTCTCCTTGCTCCGCAGTTAAAACAAGCTCGAGTTTTAGAGCGACAATCGCGAGCTATGTGGCCCGCGCACCTACAGGAAAAGCATTTTGCAGTGTATCCGGTATTTGAGGTGTTAGCTGTAGCATTCGGCCGCATAAGAGCTTCGTACGAGTACGATACGAGGCGGGTATACTACCGGCAGAGTTATTTTGGGGCAAAAAGCGAGCGCTTCTTGAGTTCTGCACTGTATTAACTTTTGCTGAAGCCAGTAGTTGAACGCAATTTGAAAACATCCGTTCTTAGGAGAGGAGGGTAAAGCGAGCTAAGAACTTCTTACGCGGGTTTCTGGAAAAACTTTTCAGACTCTCTAGAATGAGAGGATTGGCCAAAGCATATTCTGCCTCATGCCCATGCAGGTGTAAACGGGTTACGCAAAGAGTATATGTTTCATTCTAAGAGCTAAGGTGCCTCGTGATTTTTAAGCATTCTAAAAAGTTTTCGACCGTCACATCATCGTCACCGCTAAAATTCAGGTTGAAATAGACATGGTTCCCCAATGTGTTGCTTGTGAATGGATTATTCCCTGTAGGAGAGGCTGCGGTGGCAGGCTCAATGGAGTGCACAGTAGGATCGAAAACATTTTGGGTAGTGGAACCCCTTAGTGAAGTCGACTCAAAATGGGAAGAGAAATGGTTTAGCGGGGAATAACTAGGCATAGCCATGACGGTAAACAGTAGCACGCGACACAGAAATATGAAAATGAATGCAGGTTACACTAGATTAGCCAGAGCAATAAGCTCAACTAACATACACAAAATGGAAAAAACAAATTATCAGTGGATAAGATTCCAGTATTTTCATGAGGAATTGAAAAATTATCTTGGAATGTTAATGAACCACTTGGGGGATTAAGTTTTAGGTTACGGGTTCGAGACTCAAAATTTCTGTGCGATCCTACACCTGACACCAGAATAATGTCGCGTGGTTGGCGACACAACCGCCACTCTCAACAAATACCTTGACAATCTACATCTTGCACTCCTCAAATAAAGTTAACCAGAAACGCTGAAAAAATGAAATGCACCACTCCACCCGACCACACACCCCACACAATAACAAGCTCACATCTGACGCAAGACTCAACCTTTGCGCCACCTATTTCCCCGGATCACACAGACTGAAAACCTTTCTTGAAGAACTATCTCCTATTTGACATGACAATGACGCGAACTCATCCTCACTACCCCAATGCCCATGTCATGCAAACAGACGACCCGCCAATCTCAAAAACCTTTTTAGATCCACCAACCCTTCGGCACCCCCCCCCCGTGACAAATTTCCTGATATTTCCCCTACTTGCAACCATCCCCGATGTTAAACCTGTCTTCTTATTAGGTCTACTCCCCACTCCCTACATTCTCTCATTGCCCTCTCACCACGTTCCCACACTAATTGCCTTTCAAAAAACATAATTTATTTTTCTTCATGCAAACATTGCACTTCCTTTGACAGAGGCAAATGAATTACCCCCTTACCTATTCGAATGAATAATCACCGGTACTCCTGCAATTCTGCCTCACTCTCTTCTCTTCCTATCCCTTCACACGCCAATTCCCACAACCTTTAATTCGACCAGCCTTTTGCCCATTACTGTGCCGCTCGTGTAAAACTTTCCGTACAATCGTTATATTAATAAAAATAAATATCTCACCGTCCGTCCTACCTTAGCGTCTGCCACATAGACAAATATTAAACAATTGAACACGGGTGAAAATGTCATCATTCTTAAAGGGGCTTGCATACCAACATAATAAAAACAAAATCTTGACTATCAGACTGTCCAAATCGGCGAAAAAAAAACATTTCCCGTTATTTTCTGAACACACAGCTCAGTAGACAGTTATATCTAAATGTGTCACATTAACTAACATTCAACAGGAAGAAATGTTAGAGTTCCTGAAATTTGACATGATACAAGTCCTATTAATTAATGTTTAAATATATTTTCATCGTATTCTTAATGAAATGAAACCAAAACTGTTTCATTCGTTCCTACATAATATTAATAACCACTTACAGTTGTATGAAGTCCTAAAATCGCAACCATATACTAACCTGGCGGTATTTTGAATGATGGGTACGGTAATCACTAAGTCACGCTATCACATTATGCATGAGAATAGTGGTCACTTTATATGATGATTCAATCACTTCCAGCTCCTTGGTCCAATCCCTTTTTTATTCATAATATCTGGGATTTTACACATCCTCTCAATGCCCAGTTTCCTATTTTATTTAAATTCTGAATTAATCGTCTGTGTAAAGAATTATATAAAAAAATAAATATTGAAGGCACGAGGTTTGGCTGAAAACCAAAATCCACACACGTGCTTGTAGACTATGCAAACAAAATTACCTCTAGAAGCACTCCTGGTCAGTAGACATGTGGAAGCTGCATTACCTCTCAACAGGCATGCTAAGGAGTGAGGTCGTTAAACTATTCATACAGTGTATTTCGAGAAGCGGATGAAGTATGGAGACATGTTCTAGTGTAAAAAAAACAAAATGACCTCCATAAGCAATCCTGGTCTCTAGGCTCTTGGAAGTAACATTCCGAGGCATGCGAAGGTATGAGAGCGTTGCGTTCATTTGGTGTATTTTGAGGAGCGGAAGTTTGGAGATGTGTTCTAGTACTACAAGCAAAATGCCCTTCAGAATCACTTTTAGTCTTGGCATATGGAAGTAACATTCCCCTCCAACACGCATGCCCAGGGTTGAGGTCGTTGCATACTTACAGATGGTTTTGAGAAGCGGAAGTATGGAGACGTGTTCTAATTCTGGAAAATGAATGACCTGTAGATGCACTCTTGGTCTTCAATCGTGGAAGCAACATTCCCATACATTACGCATGCCCAGATTTGAGGTCTATGCAGTATTCATCCAGTGTTTTTTGAGAAGCAGAAGTATGGAGACTGGTTGTAGTATTACAAAAACATGACGGTTAGAATGACTCCTGGTCTGGGCACCAGAAAGTAACATTCGCCCAAACACGCCAGCCCAGGTTTGAGGTCGTTGTAAATTATATTCAACCAGTGTATTTTGAGGAGGGGAAGTATGGAGACATGTTCTTGTAATACAAAGAAAATGTCCTTCAGAAGCACTTTTTGTCTTGGCATATGGAAGTAACATTACCCTCCAACACGCATGCGCAGTTCTGATATCGTTTTATTCATCCAATGTATTTTTAGAAGCGGAAGTTTGGAGACGTGTCCTAGTACTACGAACAAAATGACTTTCAGAAGCACTCCTAGTCTCGGCATGTGGAAGTAACATTATTCCACTACACGCATGCGCAAGTTTTAAATCGTTTCATTCACCCAGTGTATTCTGAGAAGCGGAAGTATAGAGACGTGTCCTAGTACTACAAACAAAATGACTTCCAGGAGCACTCCTGGTCTGGTGGCATGTGGAAGTAACATTCCCCCTCTAACACATTTGCGCAGGTTTGAGGTTGTCACGTTAATCAAGTGTATTTTGAGAAGCAGAAGTTTGGAGATTTGTTCTAGCGCTATGTCAACACGATTTAAACCTTGCTCTGGTAAAACTTTCAACTGCTGGAAAAATGATTCCTATTGAGGTTTATCATCGGTTAAGGGCCCTTTATGGAAACAATGCTGGCCATAGGTGAGACGAGGGGACGTGTTCCTGCTCTATGTCAGCATGGCGAATTTAAACAGCGCAACTTATAGAAGTGACTCCTACTGAGATTCAATCGTCGTTTTAAAAGGCTGTTCATTACGATGATGATGCTGTATGTAGAGCTCCTGTTAATGGATGGGTGGTAAAATTTCGTGGTTGTGAGCCTGGAAAAGCCAATAATTGGTCAATGAAACCGGCAGCGGACCTCCGATAACTGACCCACAGGCAATATAAACATTGCAAACTCGTCATTGAAGATTTGATTGAAAATGACCAAACGCGAATCACTGATATCAAAAGCATATATCGCAAACCATATTTTTAGAATACAAATCCTGTTGTACGTGTCGGCTTCATAATTGAAAATTTGGGACATTGTAAATTCTGTGTTCACGATGGGTTCACTTAAAGAGAAGAAACAAAATCCTCCTTGATCCCTTATGCGATCTTGTGCCATGCAATTCTAGTTTTTTTCCCTCTCAACTCAAAAGACACCTAAAAGGGTAATCAATACACCTCGGACGATGAGGAGGCGAAGGCAAAAATTTGATAACAGCACACTGTTTAATCTCGCCATGTAGACATATAGCACACACTAGAACACGTCTCCATACTTCCTCCGCCCCTCAAAATACAATGGATTAATGTAAAGACCCCAAACCTTCGAATTTGTTTTCGAGAGGGAATGATACTTCCACAAGCCCATGCCAGGAGGAACGTGGAATGTTAGGACAATGATTATGATGGGTAAACTGGAGAATATTAAGAGAGATGGAAAATGGAAGAATTGATATTTTAGGTCTATGTGACGTGAGATGGAAGGATAGCGGGGATTACTGGAGTGATAATTATAAAATAATATACAGCGGCAGGGACAAAATGCCATGAGGGGTTGCCATAATATTAAATGAAGAGGTAGGAAGAAGCATAGTGACATAGAGTAAGTAACGGATAGATTATTACTAGCAGAGATAAAAGCAGAACCGACGAACTTGGTTATTATTCAGGTATACATGCCACCGAGCAACCATAAGGAAGAAGATGTCGATAGGATGTACGATCAGTTAGAGGGCATAATCGCGTCTGTTCCTGCAGGGAAACATTTGATAGTGATGGCGGATTTGAATGCAACGGTAGGCGAAGGAAGAGATAGTGATGAGGTGGGGGACTACGGTTTAGGCACGAGGCATGACCATGGTGAGAAACCACTGGAGTTCTGAAGGAGACAGGGGTTAGTCATCACCAACACTTGGTTTAGACACCACAAAAGATGAAGGTATACATGGAAAATGCCAGGTGCCTCAGAAAGTTATCAGCTAGATTATATCCTGGTAAGACACAGGTTTAGGAACAGTGTGTTAATTCGCACAGCTACCCGGGGGCGGATGTGGACTGTGACCACAATTTAGTTGTTATGAAATGTAGCGCGCGTTTCAAAAACATAAGGCAGGGGCGGCAAGTTAGAA
Source organism: Hetaerina americana (assembly GCF_022747635.1). Lineage (NCBI taxonomy): Eukaryota > Metazoa > Arthropoda > Insecta > Odonata > Calopterygidae > Hetaerina > Hetaerina americana. The sequence continues at coordinate 47,960 of NW_027287181.1, read as the reverse complement.
AATGGAATGTAGAAGCAGTAAATGGTTTGAAAAGGAAGGAGTAACAACAGGCGGTAGAGGAAATCATGGAGGATAGTATAGGCTAAGTACTATCGAAGAAAAATGGGAAACTATCATGAAAGGGTTATTGAAAGCCGCAAAAGGCACTATTGGAATCGTTAACGCTAAAAGGACTAGGAAACCATGGATCACGGATGAGATGATTACAAAGTTGGATGAGGGGAGAAAATGGATGAAAGCTTTCCTTGAAATGAAATGATTTTCTTTATCCTTTTTAAGCACGTACGGCTGGGGGAGGGAAACAAAGGAATCCCCAAAGGTTCCCAATTCCTCCAAAGGTCCTCTTTGGTACCCACCCCCTGCATAAAACTCCTCAGGAAAGAACAAAGGGAAAATTCTTAATCTCGTTGTTTAAGGCAGACAAAATATACTTTCCCGGGAAAAACCGGTGTCGTCTGTATGCGCATTTCCTTTCATAGTGCCGACTGGCAACCCAACTTGTACGTCAACACCGTTGATAGGAGCAAGAATTCATGTGTGACAATTTCTTGAAGTGTTTTTTTGATAATCAGGTAGACGCCGCCAAGCCATGGAAATTGTCTTCCTTTAAATAACAAAAAAACGGATCTAATTTTGGATTCCATCATTTGTACTTCAAGTACTCCGGTATCTATGTGAACAGGGGAGACTTGCACTTTCACAAACTCACAGGGCAATCAAATATTTGGCGGAGCCAAGTTACACAAAGATTGTGAAGTTGGGAACATAACGCTTTGTTTAGTTTGCACAGGAAAGTACGCAGCAATTACAAGATAATCTAATTGACATTAATTTCAGGTAAAGCTGTAGAACACTTAATTACCACAACTATTAGGGGGCAGAACGACAGTATTGTTTGATCAAGACTCGGGATGTCCCTACAGTGGACAGATTTATTATTCCGAAGAGCAGAATAGCTAACTTATAGTGCTGCATCAAAATTTTTCTTGACTATAAATCGTCCAATATTTTTAGCCATAAACTGTCCTTGGCTCTGTGAAATGACATTGGAAGTTATTTCTTTAAAGGTATCATTGATGCCATTTCAGTGACTGGCTGCAGATGCCATGGCATTATGGCATCCCTGAAATAGCATCGACAAACGAATTGATATGCAGTAGTCATTTGTCAAAATCGTCCAACAAAACAATATAAACATGAGACTTAAGAGTTAATTCAGGAAGTTTTAATGCACCTGATTTTTATTCCGTTTTTACTCAATGTGAAAATTTAAGTTTCAACAATTCTAAAGTAGAGCCAACGGCATTAATGAATTTATATTCGCAACATGGGACGATTATTGTCCATTGCTTTTGAGTTATCTTGAGAATATTGAAGACTGTGATTGATGGGCAGATTGTTAAGTAAGCCAGAAAACGGAAAGAAAAGAGTTGGGATTGAATGAAAGAAGTGTCCTTTATGGACACAATGCACAAAGATGCAAAGGTGCGATTTAGAGCAAAGGTACTTTCCTTTCTCCACAAATATATGCTGGCAATTGCAGATGTGCTATGGATGCTATATTTTCGTTTATTAGGTATAAAGATCAAATACTGAAAAGGAAAATCAAATTATTGGACATGTGCGGAGACATACAAACGTTTGTCTTTCCTTTCTCCACACATATATAAAAAGGCAATTGAAGATGTTTTTCTTTCTTGCAAGCAAGAAAGTCATTTCATGATGTATCTGGGCTTCGTTTTGGTAATATAATTTAATAAATAAGCGAATGAAAAAATAACTATTCATGAGAAGGAGTATATAAAATACGTAAAATATGTAATTATATTTAAGAATGCGAACCATTGCCTATTAGTGTACACGCCTGGGCTATCTTTCCAGCAATGCAAGTTAATACCTCGTAGCTACATTCTGGCTCGATTTCTTCTTTGTTTCCGAATTTCCGCGTGCTTTGATTACACTTGGATCACTGCAGAACGGATAATAATAACAACAATTATATGGGGACAGTTTACCGCAATGCGAATAATCACAGTAGTAAATGGGGCGACTGGATAAATAACGAAGAGAGAACGGAATCTTAGCTTAAACCTGAAAAGTGAATACTACAAGTACTAATTAAGTACTTTTTCGGGTAAGTACATTGATAAATACCCAAGAATATTACCGAAGTGACAAGTTGATGACGGGAGTTTAACATTAAGGAATTCAACAGCTTCACGAAGCTATATTTACCCTTAGTTTTGAAACTAAGAGATTCGTTAAACATCGGTCTACATGACATAATCAATTCAAAAGACGAACATATCAAAACGCATGCTTTTGGCACAATTACGCGGAAACCTATGTCGTTCTTCGTTAGTATTAGGCTAGAAACACACACGCACGTCTTATTTCCGTTATTCACTTGTTTCCAAATAACAACAGTTTAAACGCGCAAAAATGATTCGTTTCACGAAAACATTACAGATGCAAACAATGCAATTCTCTCAGGATACATTCAGTAAAGATTTATTACTCAAATATTCTAGAACTAGTTATACACCCTAATACATAGGATTTATTACGAATACGGCACATGATAATGTGTCAATTAGCATACTGTCATGCTATTGAGAACTAAATTAGATGTTCTACAACGCTGAATAGGTGGTCACAACACAATAAAAAACGTTGTACTCATGTCGCAATTGACCCACATTGATACACATGATATTCGACAGAAAAAACAAAACCAAATTGAGTAATGTAAATATTTTTAATGCTTTGCTCAATGATGTGACATCAGATATGCTCTACTGTTCTAAACATGTTCATTCCTTCTCCAGGAATTCCAACATTGCCTGAACTATGCATTTAGCACTGATTCCAAACTGTGCAGTTCATGTGGGAATTCCACACGACTACCACCCCGAACTTCGGGTTGATTACTGCTTTTATGGTCTCTCTCCCCCCATCCCCCTCTCGCCGTTCCCCCCCACATTTCTTTGTACATTTATTCTTATTTATTAATTCCTAAATAAAATAGATTTGAGATTTTAGTCATCTTGTCAGTGGTGCAAAATGACCTTAGCCCTTGATGTACCCTATAAACCATTAATACTACTACCAGGTTAACGTGATGTAACATCTATCTGCTGGTGGGTGCCCGGTAGCTCATTTACTCTAGAAGCCCCTGTCCATCAGCTGCCTCTGGCATTTATATTGATGCCCATGATCCTTTATTGAGAGGGCCAATGACCCTTAGTTAAAGGAGAGGACCAAAGTTACAATCCGCATGTGTCCACATGGTGGTCTCTCACTACAATGTAGTCCAGTGGAAATAACTGAAAATGTTTTGCAGGAATATTCACAGCCAATCTGTTAGCTATCAAGAGGGCCCTAAAAGACTTAAGAGAATGTAATGGCTCTTCTCTCATCTGTTCGCACTCATTGAGCTCCCTATAATCCATATCGGACTTGTCATCAATGCACCTGATGGTTCAGGAGATCTATTATACCCTGTGGTCCCGTCAGATAAAGGGGAAGTAGGTATGCTCTATATGGACTGCTGGTCATGTGGGAATACCAGGCATGGAAAAAGCTGGCAAAGCAGCAAGACAAGCCCTGCTCAAACTCAAAACCGACTCAGCATTGCTTCCTGTGGTGGACGTCGGGGAATAAATTATAAAAGGCCAGATACCTTTTTTAAAATAAGAGGTAATTTAAGGAATAATTTAGGGGAGGACCCCAACTTTTTTAGTAAGGTTTCCAGGTTTTTAAGGGAAACTGACCTGAACGGACAACTTGAGTTTCCGTTTCTTTTTTTTAAATAATTTTGTTTTTAACTATTTAAATGTTTTTTATGCATTGACGTATTTATCAAAATTGGATTGAAGTTTTCAATGTTTTAAAAAGTGGTGCAATAACAACCACAGTGGTTGGTGCATCCAAAAACCCCAACTATTACTACGGGTTGGTTTCTTTGGGTAAGACAATTGCCTTCAGTTGCGAGATCTCAATGAGAATGTTGGTTAGTAAGTAAGAGAGGGGTGATCCCATGGCTGCACATTCATCATGTTCAATGTGCTTATCATTCCAAAGGAACTATGAGTTCCTGAGGCAGAATTTGCGAGGTCCAGTTAAATCCTTAGCTAATCCCTGTGAGGTGAGGTTTTTGATGAGTAGCGTGGAGTCATCAATGGGCGTATTTGTGAACAAGGAGATTACATCAAAGGTCACCAGCATGTTGACTATTTGGCCTTCAGCATTCCGAATAATCTGAATGAAATCCAAAGAAGTTTTAGCAAAAAAGTCAGTTTTTCTGGCGAAGAGTTGAAGAGGATGTGCAATATATATTGCGCTAGCTTGTGGGTTGGTGCATCGATGTTGCTGACGATGGGTCGTCAGCAACATCGATGCGTCAACACCTTCAGTGCCATCAAAGCACGCGGAAATTTGGAAACTAAGAAGAAAAAGAACCATAATGAAGCTACAAGATATTAACTTGCATTGCTGGAAAGATAGCCCAGGCGTGTACACTAATAGGCAATGGTTCGCATTCGTATATATAATTACATATTTTATGTATTTTATACACTCCTTCCCATGTATGGTTAATTTATTCATTCATTTATTTATTATATTACCGACACGAAGCCCGGATACATCATGTAATGACTTTCTTGCTTGCAAGAAAGAAAAACTTCTTCAAATACCTTTATATATATTTGTGGAGAAAGGAAAGTAACACGTTTGTATATCTCCGCACATGTCCAATAATTTGATTTTCCTTTTCAGTATTTGATCTTTATACCTAATAAACGAAAATATAGTATCCATAGAGCATACTTTATTTCTCTTTAAAATTAGATCTTATTCTCAATCTAATTCGAAACCTTTCATTCTTCACTTGTTTGTTACCGTTGCCACGGCAACAGTGTCACCAAATGAACGAATCAAAACAAACATTATTGCGTTCTTCAGAAACAGCATTCTTTACACACTCACAGACCATAGGCTTTCCTTTCCAACTGAATTTCATGGAGCAAATTCTTAACGGTATGGCTTCTCATTTGCATAAACAAGGATATGCTGTTTCAGGTTGCTAATCTTAGTGAATGTATTTTGGAAAGAATGGAGGGGTGAGATCTTTTGTGAGATATATGCCTTTTAAATTTGGAGAACACCTAATTACATACCCAACAATAATACTTGCTGCTGAGATAGTCATGTTTTAATTGCTTTGGGCTCTGCTTGAATTGACTGCAGTATCATTCTCTGTAGAAAATATATTTGTAAATGTTCCTTTCTGAAGTAGTTAAGATCTATGTTTTTGGTAGAATTGAACGGGAGTAAAGTGTCAAACGACAGCTATAAACATCGTCAATAATGTTTAGAAAATAGTATTATTTCACATGCGCAATGATCAAACGATACATTGAGTCAAAATCATTCAAAATGGATTGTTAAAATACAATGGTTATAAATAGGAAGATTCGATATTTAAGTAGTTAACGCAAAATTAGATTTTTATTGTGTACTGTAGTGAAGGACCATTTTATTTAATATGCTGAATCAATTCGCAAATACACCTATTAACGCCACAAATCCCTTGCTGTTGTGAAATACTCCTTTTTAATTATGGTGATTGTGACGTCAATTCATTTCTTCTTCTACATTCTGTTCGATTGGCATTGCTTCTATTCTTGAAAATGCCATTATTTAAGGATACAAGTGTGACCTTTATATTTCAAATGCATTTAATGTACTCACTTTCACAGCAAACCGATAATGGTTGATTATATGCAGTTTAATTGAGTACACTATGCATTTAGACGGGCTTTATTTTTATGCAAATTCAGAATCAATGGAAACAAAATTTAATTAAATATTGGAGCAATGTAAGACAATAAGAAGTCTCCTTGAATTTGAGTGTTTGTGTACAATAATTAAAAAACGTTTAACATCACCAATATAATGGCTTGCTCATTTAAACTGTTAAATTCTCATTAAGTATGATGAACGATCATGCATCTATTGTCCTTTGATAATGGAGAATTTAGTTAACCAAAATGTGCAAACATAATAAAATGACACCCATCATAATTTCTGTCAAATTTCCTTGAAGAATTAGCAGTTTTCATGTAGCGTTCTTGGATTTATTTTGATGAATTCACCAAACTCAAAGGATTTCATTTCCACCTGACTCATCTCTCAATAAACAATCAGTGTTACAAAAACAGTGTAAAAAAACAGATAGTTTTACATTTGAATGTCCACAATATGAAATGCGCTGTAAGTTGATGAAATTCCACAGAAAATAGTATTATTTAGATTTGCTCTACCCCACATGGTGTACAATCATGACTCCACAGCTAATTAAAAATGGTCTGCAGAAATCACGTTGCGGTGTATTAGCAAGGGAGCAAAAATCTCTCTTGTGTAGTAGCAAGATTCGTATGATATGTTTTGGGAAATGACCCCATAACTCATCACTGTAATTCAAATGACATGGAAAGAAGACATGGTCAGGTGTTAAACAATACTCATTTGAAATGAGAAAGTTGAGCTTTAATCAGTTCATTACAGATCTGACTGATGTGAGTCTCCCAGTTAAGTTTCCTATCTATATTAATTCCTAGTATTTTAGAATTTTCAACATCAGTACATTTTTATATACTATAACTGCATACAATATGCTGAGTTTTGTTAGTATTTAAACCTAAATGATTAATATGCAACCTGCCTGCTTAGCCTGTCTTTGAGTGGCTCTGAGTCGTACCTTTGCATCTTCTAGATTTTGACATTTTTGCACGCAAAAAGCATAATAAGGATATAAAACATATGTAGGTTTAATTTTACAGGGCAAATCAGTAATCATGATGATACCAAAAATAGCTCAAAGACTAGAAATTCTTCATGAAAATATGGACATTGAAATTATTATTAGAAACAAAATGAGGCAATGTCTTTATGGACAAATTAACCTTAGAACTACTAAAAATTTAAGAGAAATTAGGTAAATCAGATTGTTGTGCTAAGATACAATTTTCAAGGAAATAATGAAATAAACTCCTAGTAATAATAATCTAGAAGGAGCTTGAATCCTTAAATGAAACATCCCTATCCTGTTCCTTCCCTTTTCTTGCTTGCCTCACATTCTCCCCTCTATTACCATCTTGAACAGTCCCCTGTCGGTCAATATGCCCTTCATCCATTTTTACTGCCTCAATAGCATTTCTCCCAACCAACCCCTCTCTTCACCCACCATACCAAGTACTTTCTCATTGGTTTTTTTCTCGGTCCATTTCACCTTCTCCATTTTCTCCACACCCACATGTCAAAAGCCTCCAGTCCACGACTATCCTCCTGCTTCAATGACCACATTTCCGCAACTTATATAACTCTGCACCATATCAAAAGTTTCCCGAGTCTTTTTTTAATATCCTTACTCAACGTCCCTGTCATCAACTCTCTCCTCCTTATGAAAGCCTCTGCGCCTAGCGTAATTCTTCTCCATACGTCCCTACTACTTTGACCGTGTTGGTCCAAAATGATTCAGAGATACGCCAACTGTTCTACCTGCGTAAGTTTTTGCCCTCCCATTTTAATGTTTAGCTTAGCTTTATTCTTTCTAGAAAATTGCATAAACTTCGTTTTATAAATTTTGTTTCTGATCCCATATCTGTCCCACTGAATCTCCAATTCACTCAGCAATCCTTACAACCCCTTGTCTGACTGACAAACTAAAGCTTAATTAATTTATTTTTTCATACTCCGAGTGTATCCGATACCCATGGTGGGCCCTTCTCGGGCTAATTGATGGTTCCTGATAAAGTGATCCTCAGTTTAATTGTGCGCAGAGAATCGCGATGAGGTAATAGCACGTGTCTTAAAATAATAATTCGTTAGCTCAGCACAGATAAGCATATCCCACCTGTCCGAGATAATACGGAACTTCCAATTTAAAGAGGTACACGGGGACATGATAATCTATGAGACACTGTCACGTACACTGAATAAATCACTAGTCCATCAGTGCAACCCCTCACCTGACACCAATATGTCGCGAGGGGGGTTTCTATGGTGCGACACAAAGGGTATCGGGGAAGGTCAGAGTAACTACACCGAGTATTACCAAAGCAGCCGTATATTACCCAACATCAGTCATAATGCACCATTTACATAAGTATAAGCAAATTATGGATGGCTAGACCCTCGGTAAACCAACGCGAGTGCGGACAGAATTAAAATGGCAGAAAATTCCCAGGGACAGGATAAATGCTGGGTGTACGCGGTCACGAAACACATAACCTAGGCAGAGCCCTCGTCCGTCGGAAAGGAAGGGAGTATTGCAGGGTGGACGAGGTTAAACGAACGTAACCTAGGCAGAGCCCTCGTCCGAAGTTTAGTCAGGAATAGGACACACTGTCGCGACAAGCGCAACATAGCTGAATCATCGTGCCCTACCGGTCACCGCCAGATAACCAACTGACTGCTTTTTGCCCGGCGACCAGGGCTTTTATACCCAATTTAGGAGTCAGGGGAGGAATACTTTTGAAACATTGTCTTTGGTCACGTGGGACATTCGCAGGAGCCAGGGAAGGAGTACCATGTCGCATACTTGCGACAATAGATATAAAGTTTTGCAAAGTTACCATCTAGAATTTCGTTCAAGTAAAATGAGCTCTGTTGTTTAAAATATTAAATCTTCCTATTTACGCCACACATGGAAAGAATGGACTGGTGAGATCTTTTATGAAACATATACCTTTTAATTTCTGGAGAACATCAAATTACATTCACGACAAGATTACCAGCTGCTGAGATAGTTGTCTTTTAATTTGTTCTGATCATAAACTCTGCTTGAATTGACTGGAGTATCCATCTAAGCATAGAAAATATATATGTTAATGCTCCTTTTTGAAGTAATTATGGTCTATGTTTTGGATGGAATTGAACAGGAATCAAGTGCCAACCTACAGCTGTAAACAGTGTCAATATAAATTGAAAATAATAATTAATTTTGTATTCCATGATCAACCAATACATTGAGACCAAATTATTCAAAGTGAATTTTTAAAATACAATTTATTGAAAGATTCAATATTGAAAAATTAAACATAAAATAAACTGTATTTAATACACGCTCGGTAGAAGATAGGGCTTCTTAAGTTATTTCCATAGCCATTTTGCAATTACCCAATTGGGTGCCACAAATCACATATTATGAAGCACTCCTTTTTAATTACAGTGTTTGTAAAATGAATTCATTTCTTCATCTTCATTATATTTGATTGGCATCTATTGGCTTAGAAATGCCATTTATTTTAGAATATAAGCATGACATATAAAAGTCAATTGTTTTAAATGCACGCGATTTCAAAGCTAATTAATAATGACTGATTCCATACAGATTCATTGAGTATATTTTATTTATTTTTATAGGCTTTATTTTCATAAAAAATTCAGAATAAATCAAAACAGATTTCTATGAAATATTGGAACAGTTTAAGACGATGAGAAGTCTCCTTGAATTATAAAGTTTGTGTTCAAAAATTATAAAATATCAAACCAATTTAATGGCAGACTCATTTAAACAGTTATTAATTCATTTATGCATTCATTGTCATTTAATTTTGGACAATTGATAAACTCAAATTAAAACAAACATATTAAATATTAATCTTCATTACCTCAGAATAAAACAACCAGAAACGGACATATTTTCCCTGATTTATGAAGAAGGTTTGATTGCCCAATTGCTTGATGCGTGAGTGTTGTGGTGTCCGATGGATTCCTAGCAACATCACTAATCACTACTTCCAAGATTTCCTTTGACTGCTTCCCATCCTGTTCATTTAGAGATTGAGGAAACTGCTGGAATTCTTCAATGCTTTCGGGCAATAATTGATGATTACTCAATTGAACTAATAACTGTGGAAATCAAGTTATATGCTGACCACTGTACTGATTCTTTTGTTTAAAAAAAAAATCAAGTTTTATAGATTGGTAGTGTATAAATACTATTAATGAAATTAGAAATTAGTACTAATGAATTTAGTATGTTGTTTTGCATTGATCATTCTTCATAAAACTATGAGCAAACCAACCAAACCAACCGAAGAATGATATTTGTCAAAGAGGCAGAACATTCTCACTCCATTCTCTTCCAATGTTATGCCATAGCATACATATGTGCTCGTCAAACACTATTTGCATTTTGCAGACAATGGTACCTTTATGAGGGATAGACATCCTTGTGTCAAGCTAAAGGAAATTAGCCCTCTGCTTGTATTTCTCAACAAAAAGTTCTCAAGTTTATTGACACCTGAGAAGAAGATTTCTACTGATAAAAATGTTATTCTTTACAAGGATGAGCTCTCACTGATGCAGTATGTTTCCCTGAAAGGAGCCAGATTTGGGGAGGAAACGTTTAGATTTGCTAAGCCTATGTCTGGATATATATGGTCATTTAATATTATTTCTATAGGAAAAAGGTGGGTCATGATAGTCCAGGAGGGTAGAGCATTGGACTATTGACCGGAGGGTCCTGAGTTCAAACCCCAGGCAAGGCACTCAGGGCACCTGATGCTCCACTCAAGCTATGTGATTTTTTCTGGTATTAATCTTCCTGGAAAACCTTATCTGCCACAGTGAAAGTAACTGGCTCCCCTTAATACCCTGATGTGTGAATTTCACAGACTGTATAGAGCTAAGTACTGGGTGAACTCTACCTTCACCCATAAACCGACCTTCCAGCATTGATTACTGTGTTTATGGTACACAGGAAATGGTCAGTATTGAACGTGGAATATACCAATCTTCCTAATACATCCTTAGATTGTGCTAGCAGTAATGAAACCTCTGCTAGGTCAAAGATTATGTCCTGACTGCAGACAACTATTACACCTCCTCATAGCTGGCTGATTTATTGGCTATGAAAGGAACCGATAGACATGGGACATTGAGAATTAAAAGGAAGGAAGTACTAGATGACGTATGGACTGAAGAAGTTTAAAAAGGAGGAATTGACTGCCCTCCTGCAAGGCAAAGTGATTGCTATGAATTGGGAAGATAAGAAGGCCGTCAAGTGTCTGTACCCTTTACAGTACATAATACGGAATTTGTGGAATATAAATGAAAAGGATATGGTGCTATAAAAGCCAAAAGTTGCTGTTGTGTACAATAATACAATAGGTGGAGTAGAAAGGGAAGATCAGCACCTGACAAATTTCCCCATTATGAAAAAAGGGGGCAATAAATATTTAAAACATTTTTCACTTGTTGGACCAGGGCACATGGAATGGATTTCTGTTGCAGAGAAAGGGTGTTGGACCAAAGGGTAAGTTCAGAATTTAGAATCAAACTAATGGAAGATGTAATTGAAGGGTACATTGCATATGATATAACATGTGTGGGTGGAAGGCCTTCAGTAGAACCAAATCCTTGATCCTCTATGTAAGTTACAATTTCCCAAGTATATTCCACCTACAGAGAAGAAGGAAGAGCTTTGTAGGATGTGTGCAGTTTGTTGTGCCAAAAGGGATGGAACAAGCAAAAAGATTGGAAAAGAAGCGAGATGCCATTTCCAAGCATGTCACAGCCGCTAAGAACAGAAATGTGTTTTTATGAACGGGAGGGGATTTTCGTGTGTTTTAAAAATATGGTTAAAAGAATTCGTAAATCATGCCTTAAGTTTCTACGTCATTTCATTTTAATCCCCATGTTGTTTCGTCATCCTGTTTTTCAACAGGAATTAATAATTCTAAATCGTTGATGACTTCATTTGCGTGTGACTGATCCTGAGCAACTTTCATTTGCCGCTTTGTTTGTAATTCAAATTTCGAAAATTATGAAGAAATGTTGCTGTTTCTCTCGCTTTTAATACACAAAACATTCTAAATTAAAATAATTTAATTAGAATGAGCCAATTGCGACATGCCATACATCTTCAATTGTTTTCACTCTGAATATTTTGATTATGCCGATTAAATTGTAAACAATTTCTTTCACTTTTTCCACGTTTTTTCATTGGTGCGTTGTTGATGCGAAAGAAGAATGGGGGTCCTGCTACCGACCGACCAATCAATGGTTATGGACTGCGCCGTTAGGTGCATCTTATACCAATATCCAGCTATGATGATCAATGGGCGTGGGATATAAGTGGTTTATGGGCGAAGTTAAGCTAGTGAGTATATTTTAGTGCAGTTTGTGACAGTATTATATTTGGAGATTATGACTGCCCATTTATGCTTGCTTAAGCACAATTGTATCTGAAATGGGGATTATCAGGGTAATCCCATAAAGGTTCTAATAATGGGTTACCAGTATTTCCTATTGCTTGTTGAAATGACGTGGCTAGGTCGCTTAGATATGTTGGAAGGTCCGGTATATTTAGGTCCGTGTGAATATCTGAGTTTCTTACAAACCAGGCATCGTTGGTAAGGGTTCGTAGAGTATTATTTTAGAAGCGTGTCATTTTCTTCAATTTGGTGGCGGCTATTGAACCCCAGGCTCGTAAGCCTTCATATAAATAAATGAAAGGGCTAACTTTGTAGTTCCACACGAAAACGATTTATTCAAACGAGCCGGGTTTCGAAGTAAAACTTCATCATCAGGTGAGCTCTCTACATTTGCAGCCATTCTTATATATACAGCCAGGGCGGGGGTGGGGTGGAGATAATCAGGAAGGTTTGGGAGGGGTAAATTCAGGATTGGTTTGCGTGCCGGAGGGGAGGGCAGTTTGGCATCCCCTCCGCGATGTTGGTGGAATGTGGAGCGGGAGGGAGAAGTCTACATTGTAGAGCTCTCGTGAGTCAGCGGATTAGAGAGGGTTAGATGAAGGGGAGGGGGTGGTGTCATCGGCCACCGTGAGGATTGGGACTTTAAGGAGGGGAGAGTGGGAGGCATACAGAAATTCGTTAACAATATTTTCATTTAAACAAACACTATTTAAAATTTCTAAATGTTCTAAGGCGTCTAATCTATAGCCTTTGCTTTCAACATGTAAAATTTCCAAATCAAAATCACTTTTATGGTTATTATCAATCAAATGCTTTGCGAATTGAGAGTTCATCTTTTTATTTCTTGCACATGCTTGATGCTCCTTCACTCGTTCTTGGAATTTCCTCCCTGTCTGTCCGATGTATATTGCCCCGCAATCGCACTTTAGCTTATATACTCCACTCTTTTCCTTATATGGGATTCTGTCCTTTGTGTGGGAGAGCAGGCCCCTGAGGCTTGATTTGTTATAATAGGCTATCTTAATTCTACATTTTGGAAGTTTCTGACATACTTTTTGTGAAAAATTGTCTAAATAAAGGATTCTGCGCCACTTGCCTGCGGGGTCCTGTGGCGGTTCAGTACTGTAAATATCTTTCAATGCCATTTTATTAAGTTTTTTGCGATATAGTTTCTCTACTAGCTCCTCATCGTAGCCGTTGTTTCTTGCAATCAATTTAATCGTGTTAAGTTCTTTTTTGACGTTGTTTTGCGACATTGGGACGTTCACCAACCGGTGTATCATTGAATGGAAGGCGGAGAGTTTTTGCGGGAAGCAATGTCTTGACTTGAAATGGATAACTTGATCTGTGTATGAGTTTTTCCGAAAGATAGAGAAATCAAGCCGGTTGTTTAATTTTGAAATTTTTAAATCAAGAAAATTCAGTGTATTATTTTCTTCTACTTCACAGGTGAATTTTAGGTTTTCGTTCAAAGAATTAAAATGTGTAAGAAATAGCTGAATTTGCCTTTTGGAGCCTCTCCACACACAAAACACATCGTCCACATATCGATACCAACACAACACATTATTTGTTTGTTCGTTACACGTCTGATCAAGTCTAGGGCCGAGATTTTTTCTTGTAGCCTGTTTAAGATGCATATTTCAAGAAGTTTGCCCATGCAGGGGAGCAGGCCACTGGGTCTATAGTTCAGGATATAAGAAGGATTTTTATCGGGTTTTGGAAGGAGTATTATCTTAGCCGTTTTCCATGTCTTTGAGAAGTACGATTGGGAAAGACAGGCATTGAGGATAGAGAGTAGGTGTTTGATAAAAGATTTAGGAAGGTTTTTCAGGTGAAGGTAGGAGATTTGATCGGGTCCCGGTGATGACTTTGTTTTGGAGTGGGACATAATGGAGTAAAGTTCTTGAGGAGTAATTTCCAGGAATATGTGGAATGGGCAAAGTGAGAGGCCAGAGACGCTGTTCAATGCTTCTGAATCCAACCAGGATGTATTATCGTTTTTAAAAATGCAATCGAGGGAGTCGGCAGAGGTATTTGCTTTGTCGCTGTCATCGTATAGTGCTCTCCCATTATGTGGTATTGGCGGGGTGGGTACCTTTTTCCTTCGTAGACAGCGGGCTAGGGTCCATACCGAAGTGTCCTTATGTGAGAGTGAACTTATTTTCTCATGCCAAGTTTTTTCTCCAAGTAGTTGTAGGGCTTCTCTAGTGTTGCACAGTTTGAAGAGAAGTTCACAGTGATCAATGCAACCTCTGTAATTGGCTGTGTGTGGACCACCACAGTTTACGCATTTGGCTGGGGAGGTTTTGTGTTTCTGGCATTCTCTATAATGGTGAATGCCAGCACATTCGGTGCATTGAGGTGGGAGGCCGCACGTCTTGTAGGTGTGCCCATCGCATTGGCAACTTAGGCACTGTGGAGGTTCATGTGGAGGTCTGTATGGTTCCACCGAAGTCTTAAGGTGGAGAACCAAATTTAGCTCTAGAAATTCTTTAGAGCAGGAGGAGACCTGGAGTCGGACTTGGTAGGGTAGGAGAGGGATGGGGACGATTCGTGGGAGCTCGGCATTAGGGTTGGCGCCCTTTCTGCTCTCTGAAAACAGTTTGGTCGGGTGGAATGCAGTTGAGAGGTATTCTCCGCAGAGAAGCCAATGTCCGCCAGAGCTTCTTCAATGTCTTCTTTTGGGATATTTGTGGGTATTCCCCGAAGGACAAAATGAGGATTTTTGTTTGATTGAAGTTGGTACGTACCTGTATAGTATGCGTAGTTAATGGAGGTGAGTTTTTTAGTGACAGCTTTGAAGTCGGAGATGGTTTGGTATTGAACTCGAATCTCATTGCGAATGAGATTTGCCACAGGAGGAATTGTGCAGGCTTGCCGGATCTCATTGCATTTAATTTGCCAGTTGGTTATGTCGCAGAGAAAAATGGGAGGGATACGGGGTTTAGGAGGTGGAGTGGGCTGAGCTTCAGTGTCTGCATCTTCACATGGGGTTTCCTCATTTTGGTCATCCTAGGGGGAGGGGGAGAGGCAGGTGAAGCGGTTACATGTGGAAATTCGAGAGAATTGCTGGGCAGATTGGTTTCTGGGCTTTCGTTTGGTGGGGACCGTTTGGTAGGGCTAATCGGCAGGAGCAGAGCGCTTGATTGTAGGACTTTGGGTTTGGTATATAGGTGGTTGGTTAGGCTCTTGAGTGGATTGAGGAGGAGTTTTACTCCCAGCGCACCTTGGCAAGTGGGCTGACGAACTGGGGGGGTCCTGCTCCAGGAGCGTCTCGCCTTATATAGCATCGCGCATTTGGGGGGATGACATTACATTGGCAAAAGTAATGAATGAAAATCATACAAAAATAATAACTAAAAAAACATTCATCTTCACATTGTTCACTTGTGAAATTCGTAGCACTACATTAATGCAGTAACGTCGGCATTTTCTTAGCCTGAGTGTTCGTAAAAAAAAGTCATAGAATTACAGCAAACATTAAAATATAAATACATATGACTGAGGTTAAAATGAAGGAGCACTCCATCTTTGTTTTCCTCGTTCCTCAAAGCTTGCACTAATATTCACGTGAGCACTATACATACCGTCTGGAATAATAGAGCGAGGAGCATGCAGAGTCCGCTTGTCCAGCCGGTCTTCTCCTCCAGGAACCACGTTAACTCCTCAATGCAGCCGTAGAAGAAGGTCATAAAGTTGAAGGACTAGCATACTAGTGACACAGTTATTGGCACTTCTGAATTTCGGTTTCCGGGCGGCGTTTGCGGCTCTTTGCCTGCGATTGTGCTTGCGGTGGGTGTGGTGGAGAGGTTTCCTGGCTCTCGGGGAATTTCCTGGGTGCTAAGGGAGTGCGGCAAGGGACCTTGGGATAGAAAGGGAGTAACTGTTGCAGGTAACTTGTCGCATCACCGAATTGGGTGGGCGCATTAGGGGCCAATCGATGTCCTTCCAGGTGTCGAGGCCGCCAGGTGGTTGTGGTCGCGGCAGCAACAATGCGTCCATCGTCTTCCGTGCATCGGGCATCTTCTTCCCATGTAGAGGCGGTCATGGTCATCAAAGGTTGGGTCAGGGATGGCACCAAGTGCAGATCCTTTCCAGGGATGGGCGCATACTCGGGGGTGAATTGGATACACCATTCTGCATCGGTGTCCAAACTGCATCTCCGCCTCTGAGAGTCCTCGCACTTGCAAGTCGGACACATCACTTCCAAAAATGGCAACTAATTTCCTCCTCTGGGGTACAATTGCTCCAGGCAGGCTCAATCCCTCTTCTGGTTAAGAATAGATTTTAGGATTAGAGGAAAGTTCTCTACTAGGTAACGGTCGGAGATTATAGGGGAAAGAGGGATTAGAAGGAGGACTTGGAGTTGCAATATAATCTTCAAGGCCTTCGAAGTTGGATCGTGATAAGGAGACACCAGCGGGTTCTTTTGGAGAGGGGTATGCTGGAGTTTGCTCGGCGTCTTGTGGTGCCATGCCGTCACCTAAAAACAGGGGTAAGGGATTATCTGGCGGTGAGGGTAAAAGGTTACGCATATGAGCTAGGAGACGTCTTCCGTGTTTAAGGTCCTCTATGTCTGCGGTAACCGGGCTTCGAAATTTAACTGTTTTGGAGGGTCCTCTCCAACGGGAAACTAACTTCCGTGCTTGACCACTTGGTGCTTGCTGTTTCGATAAGTGAGCAATGCAAAGCCCAGTTGTTCGTCCCAATCAGAGTGGTCTTGGGCTGCATAATGGGGAGTCACGGAAGCAAAGGAATGGTGTGCATGCCCTAGACGACCATTTGAGGCGGGGTTATATGGAGAGAAGTGAAGATAGATTTTATTTTCAGTTCCCTGCAAACGTTTTTCATTAGTTCCGAAGTGAAGTTTCCACTTCTGTGTGCCAGTAAATATTTAAGCACACCGTGACGGCAAATTATGTGCTCGACAAAAAATCCTGCTACTGTTTTGGCCGATTGATCTGGAATCGTAAGGGCTTCATGATATCTTGTGAAATAATCTTGGCGAGTTAAATGATATTGGTTAACTCGAAGGGATAGGGGTAGTGGTCCAACAATATCCAAAGCTAATTTCTCAATTGGGTAGGCGGCTTTTACCACTGGCTGTAATGGAATATTATTCACGCGTAATTTGCTCTTTTTGCATTCAATGCAATGCTGAACGTACTGGAGGGTGTCCGAATAACAGCCTTTCCAGTTGAAGTGTCGCTGGACGATTTCCACCATTTTCTCGATTCCGCGATGATTCCTGATAGGGGATTATCGTGGCAACGAGTCAAAATGAATTTCCGCATATTTTTGGGTGCACATATTGTAAAATTTGGTTCAATCTCCAAAGGGTCAACTTTCTATAGCACATTTTCCTCATCGTAAAAGTAGCCGGACGAATGGGAACTCCTTGAACCCGTCCCATCGCCTTTCTCCACGAAGTCATTCAGTTTATGAAACAGTGTTGCACCGTGTCGGCCTCTTTGCAGGGTCCTAATGGGGGATTCTCGCACGAAATGAAATCTACTTCCTCACCTTTACTGCAAACAGATTCTAAAGACATCATGTGGTCAGGTTCAAATTTAATGGTCTTGTTCTCAAATAAATCTAACTACGATACTTTTTCATAAAATCCAAGCCAAATATGCCTTCATTGAGTGGGTCCCCTAGATTTATTACTAAAGAATCATGAGGGTAAACACGATTGTCTATACAGAAAGGTACGCGACTCTGACCGTTTGTCATCAATACATGACCTGAGGCGCTTCTCACTCACGCGCGGTCGTACGGGGCTATTCCTAATGTATCTAAAAGGAACACTCTTTCGTGAAGTATCGTGACCGCCGCGCCTGTGTCTACAAGGAAGTGACGTAATTTTCCTATAATCTGCACGCTAATCGTCATTCCTTTCACTGGAGTGATGGATAGGATGAGGTCTTCCCCAACCCGCTGGTCTGGGTCATCCCGTTTCCCGTGGCCATTCGTTTTGAGCGCTCTGGACAATTAATTGGAAGGTGGCCAACTTCCTTACATATTCCGATGCATAGCGGGGGACAGTCTCGGGAAATATGTCTCCTTGCTCCGCACTTAAAACAAGCTCGAGTTTTAGAGCGACAATCGCGAGCTATGTGGCCCGCACACCCACAGGAAAAGCATTTTGCAGCGTATCCGGTATTTGAGGTGTTAGCTGTAGCATTCGGCCGCATAGGAGCTTCGTACGAGGCGGGTTTACTACCGGCAGAGTTATTTTGGGGCAAAAAGCGAGCGCTTCTTGAGTTCTGCACTGTATTAACTTTTGCTGACGCCAGTAGTTGAACGCAATTTGAAAACATCCGTTCTAGGGAGAGGACAAAAACGCGAGCTAAGAACTTCTTACGTGGGTTTCTGGAAAAACTTTTCAGACACTCTAGAATGTGAGGATTGGCCAAAGCATATTCTGCCGCCGGCCCATGCAGGTGTAAACGGGTTACGCAAAGAGCATAAGTTTTATTCCAAGAGCTAAGGTGCCTCGTGATTTTTAAGCATTCTAAAAATTTTTCGACCGTCACATCATCGTCACCGCTAAAGTTCAGAATGAAATAGACATGGTTCCCCAATGTGTTGCTTGTGAATGGATTATTCCATGTAGGAGAGGCTGCGGTGGCAGGCTCAATGGAGTGCACAGTAGGATCGAAATCATTTTGGGTAGTGGAACCCCTTAGTAAAGTCGACTCAAAATGGGGAGAGAAATGGTTTAGCGGGGAATAACTAGGCATAGCCATGACGGTAAACAGTAGCACGCGACACAGAAATATGAAAATGAATGCAGGTTACACTAGATTAGCCAGAGCAATAAGTTCAACTAACATACACAAAATGGAAAAAACAAAATTATCAGTGGATAAGATTCCAGTATTTTGATGAGGAATTGAAAAATTATCTTGGAATGTTAATGAACCACTTGGGGGATTATGTTTTAGGTTACGGGTTCGAGACTCAAAATTTCTTTGCGATCCTACACCTGACACCAGAATAATGTCGCGTGGTTGGCGACACAACAGCCACTCTCAACAAATACCTTGACAATCTACATCTTGCACTCCTCAAATACAGTTAACCAGAAACGCTGAAAAAATAAAATGCACCACTCCACCCGACCACACACACCACACAATAACAAGCTCACATCTGACGCAAGACTCAACCTTTGCGCCACCTATTTCCCCGGATCACACAGACTGAAAACCTTTCTTGAAGAACTATCTCCTATTTGACATGACAATGACGCGAACTCATCCTCACTACCCCAATGCCCATGTCATGCAAACAGACGACCCGCCAATCCCAAAAACCTTCTTAGATCCACCAACCCTTCGGCACCCCCCCCCCCGTGACAAATTTCCTGATATTTCCCCTACTTGCAACCATCCCCGATGTTAAACCTGTCTTCTTATTAGGTCTACTCCCCACTCCCTACATTCTCTCATTGCCCTCTCACCACGTTCCCACACTAATTGCCTATCAAAAAACATAATTTATCTTTCTTCATGCAAACATTGCACTTCCTTTGACAGAGGCAAATGCATTACCCCCTTACCTATTCGAATGAATAATCACCGGTACTCCTGCAATTCTGCCTCACTCTCTTCTCTTCCTATCCCTTCACACGCCAATTCCCACAACCTTTCATTCGACCAGCCTTTTGCCCATTACTGTGCCGCTCGTGTAAAACTTTCCGTACAATCGTTATATTAATAAAAATAAATATCTCACCGTCCGTCCTACCTTAGCGTCTGCCACATAGACAAATATTAAACAATTGAACACGGGTGAAAATGTCATCATTCTTAAAGGGGCTTGCATACCAACATAATAAAAACAAAATCTTGACTATCAGACTGTCCAAATCCGCGAAAAAAAAACATTTCCCGTTATTTTCTGAACACACAGCTCAGTAGACAGTTATATCTAAATGTGTCACATTAACTAACATTCAACAGGAAGAAATGTTAGAGTTCCTGAAATTTGACATGATACAAGTCCTATTAATTAATATTTAAATAAATTTTCATCGTATGCTTAATGAAATGAAACCAAAACTGTTTCATTCGTTCCTACATAATATTAATAACTACTTACAGTTGTATGAAGTCCTAAAATCGCAACCATATACTAACCTGGCGGTATTTTGAATGATGGGTACGGTAATCACTAAGTCACGCTATCACATTATGCATGAGAATAGTGGTCACTTTATATGATGATTCAATCACTTCCAGCTCCTCGGTCCAATCCCTTTTTTATTCATAATATCTGGGATTTTACACATCCTCTCAATGCCCAGTTTCCTATTTTATTTAAATTCTGAATTAATCGTCTGTGTAAAGAATTATATAAAAAAATAAATATTGAAGGCACGAGGTTTGGCTGAAAACCAAAATCCACACACGTGCTTGTAGACTATGCAAACAAAATTACCTCTAGAAGCACTCCTGGTCAGTAGACATGTGGAAGCTGCATTACCTCTCAACAGGCATGCTAAGGAGTGAGGTCGTTAAACTATTCATACAGTGTATTTCGAGAAGCGGATGAAGTATGGAGACATGTTCTAGTGTAAAAAAAACAAAATGACCTCCATAAGCAATCCTGGTCTCTAGGCTCTTGGAAGTAACATTCCGAGGCATGCGAAGGTATGAGAGCGTTGCGTTCATTTGGTGTATTTTGAGAAGCGGAAGTTTGGAGATGTGTTCTAGTACTACAAGCAAAATGCAATTCAGAATCACTTTTAGTCTTGGCATATGGAAGTAACAGTCCTCTCCAACACGCATGCCCAGGGTTGAGGTCGTTGCATACTTACAGATGGTTTTGAGAAGCGGAAGTATGGAGACGTGTTCTAATTCTGGAAAATGAATGACCTGTAGATGCACTCTTGGTCTTCAATCGTGGAAGTAACATTCCCACACATTACGCATGCGCAGATTTGAGGTCTATGCAGTATTCATCCAGTGTTTTTTGAGAAGCAGAAGTATGGAGACTGGTTGTAGTATTACAAAAACATGACGGTTAGAATAACTCCTGATCTGGGCACCAGAAAGTATCATTCGCCCAAACACGCCAGCCCAGGTTTGAGGTCGTTGTAATTTATATTCAACCAGTGTATTTTGAGGAGGGGAAGTATGGAGACATGTTCTTGTAATGCAAAGAAAATGTCCTTCAGAAGCACTTTTTGTCTTGGCATATGGAAGTAACATTACCCTCCAACACGCATGCGCAGTTCTGATATCGTTTTATTCATCCAAGGTATTTTGAGAAGCGGAAGTTTGGAGACGTGTCCTAGTACTACGAACAAAATGACTTTCAGAAGCACTCCTAGTCTCGGCATGTGAAAGTAACATTATTCCACTACACGCATGCGCAAGTTTTAAATCGTTTCATTCACCCAGTGTATTCTGAGAAGCGGAAGTATAGAGACGTGTCCTAGTACTACAAACACAATGACTTCCAGGAGCAATCCTGGTCTGGTGGCATGTGGAAGTAACATTCCCCCTCTAACACATTTGCGCAGGTTTGAGGTTGTCACGTTAATCAAGTGTATTTTGAGAAGCAGAAGTTTGGACATTTGTTCTAGCGCTATGTCAACACGATTTAAACCTTGCTCTGGTAAAACTTTCAACTGCTGGAAAAGTGATTCCTATTGAGGTTTATCATCGGTTAAGGGCCCTTTATGGAAACAATGCCTGCCATAGGTGAGACGAGGGGACGTGTTCCTGCTCTATGTCAGCATGGCGAATTTAAACAGCGCAACTTATAGAAGTGACTCCTACTGAGATTCAACCGTCGTTTTAAAAAGGCTGTTCATTGCGATGATGATGCTGTATGTAGATCTCCTGTTAATGGATGGGTGGTAAAATTTCGTGGTTGTGAGCCTGGAAAAGCCAATAATTGGTCAATGAAACCGGCAGCGGACCTCCGATAACTGACCCACAGGCAATATAAACATTGCAAACTCGTCATTGAAGATTTGATTGAAAATGACCAAACGCGAATCACTGATATCAAAAGCATATATCGCAAACCATATTTTTAGAATACAAATACTGTTGTACGTGTCGGCTTCATAATTGAAAATTTGGGACATTGTAAAATCTGTGTTCACGATGGGTTCACTTAAAGAGAAGAAACAAAATCCTCCTTGATCCCTTATTCGATCTTGTGCCATGCAATTCTAGTTTTTTTCCCTCTCAACTCAAAAGACACCTCAAAGAGTAATCAATACACCTCGGACGATGAGGAGGGGATCGAGATGGTGCGGGGGCTAACGTACTGGCTTCCCACCCTGAGGGCGCGGGTTCAAATCCCGGCGGTGTTGAATATTTTTCAGAGGTATCTCGATCCCTACTTGAGGTGCTTTGTGGAGGGCACTTTGAGTGAGTACGCCGTCCGTCGGATGGGACGTTAAGCCGCGGACCCCTTGGCGCCTTTCGTAAAGAGTAGGCTAATGCCGACGCCGGGTTTCTCTCCACCCTTCATCCTTTCCTGTCCGTCCCCTATGGCGCAAATGACCTTAGCTGTCGGTCGCCTCCCCTCAAAACTACTACTACTCGGACGATGAGGAGGCGAAGGAAAAAATTTGATAACAGCACACTGTTTAATCTCGCCATGTAGACATATAGCACACACTAGAACACGTCTCCATACTTCCTCCGCCCCTCAACATACACTGGATTAATATAAAGACCCAAAACCTTCGAATTTGTGTTCGAGAGGGAATGATACTTCCACAAGCCCATGCCAGGAGGAACGTGGAATGTTAGGACAATGATTATGATGGGTAAACTGGAGAATATTAAGAGAGATGGAAAATGGAAGAATTGATATTTTAGGTCTATGTGACGTGAGATGGAAGGATAGCGGGGATTACTGGAGTGATAATTATAAAATAATATACAGCGGCAGGGACAAGATGCCATGAGGGGTTACCATAATATTAAATGAAGAGGTAGGAAGAAGCATAGTCAACATAGAGCAAGTAACGGATAGATTATTACTAGCAGAGATAAAAGCAGAACCGACGAACTTGGTTATTATTCAGGTATACATGCCACCGAGCAACCATAAGGAAGAAGATGTCGATAGGATGTACGATCAGTCAGAGGGCATAATCGCGTCTGTTCCTGCAGGGAAACATTTGATAGTGATGGCGGATTTGAATGCAACGGTAGGCGAAGGAAGAGATAGTGATGAGGTGGGGGACTACGGTTTAGGCACGAGGCATGACCATGGTGAGAAACCACTGGAGTTCTGAAGGAGACAGGGGATAGTCATCACCAACACTTGGTTTAGACACCACAAAAGATGAAGGTATACATGGAAAATGCCAGGTGCCTCAGAAAGTTATCAGCTAGATTATATCCTGGTAAGACACAGGTTTAGGAACAGTGTGTTAATTCGCACAGCTACCCGGGGGCGGATGTGGACTGTGACTACAATTTAGTTGTTATGAAATGTAGCGCGCGTTTCAAAAACATAAGGCAGGGGCGGCAAGTTAGAAAATGGAATGTAGAAGCAGTAAATGGTTTGAAAAGGAAGGAGTAACAACAGGCGGTAGAGGAAATCATGGAGGATAGTATAGGCTAAGTACTATCGAAGAAAAATGGGAAACTATCATGAAAGGGTTATTGAAAGCCGCAAAAGGCACTATTGGAATCGTTAACGCTAAAAGGACTAGGAAACCATGGATCACGGATGAGATGATTACAAAGTTGGATGAGGGGAGAAAATGGATGAAAGCTTTCCTTGAAATGAAATGATTTTCTTTATCCTTTTTAAGCACGTACGGCTGGGGGAGGGAAACAAAGGAATCCCCAAAGGTTCCCAATTCCTCCAAAGGTCCTCTTTGGTACCCACCCCCTGCATAAAACTCCTCAGGAAAGAACAAAGGGAAAATTGTTAATCTCATTGTTTAAGGCAGACAAAATATGCTTTCCCGGGAAAAACCGGTGTCGTCTGTATGCGCATTTCCTTTCATGGTGCCGTCTGGCAACCCAACTTGTACGTCAACACCGTTGATAGGAGCAAGAATTCATGTGTGACAATTTCTTGACGTGTTTTTTTGACAATCAGGTAGACGCCGCCAAGCCATGGAAATTGTCTTCCTTTAAATAACAAAAAAACGGATCTAATTTTGGATTCCATCATTTGTACTTCAAGCATTTTTACTTCAAGTACTCCGATATCTATGTGAACAGGGGAGACTTGCACTTTCACAAACTCACAGGGCAATCAAATATTTGGCGGAGCCAAGTTACACAAAGATTGTGAAGTTGGGAACATAACGCTTTGTTTAGTTGGCACAGGAAAGTACGCAGCAATTACAAGATAATCTAATTGACATTAATTTCAGGTAAAGCTGTAGAACACTTAATTACCAAAACTATTAGGGGGCAGAACGACAGTATTGTTTGATCAAGACTCGGGATGTCCCTACAGTGGACAGATTTATTATTCCGAAGAGCAGAATAGCTAACTTATAGTGCTGCATCAAAATTTTTCTTGACTATAAATCGTCCAATATTTTTAGCCATAAACTGTCCTTGGCTCTGTGAAATGACATTGGAAGTTATTTCTTTAAAGGTATCATTGATGCCATTTCAGTGACTGGCTGCAGATGCCATGGCATTATGGCATCCCTGAAATAGCATCGACAAACGAATTGATATGCAGTAGTCATTTGTCAAAATCGTCCAACAAAACAATATAAACATGAGACTTAAGAGTTAATTCAGGAAGTTTTAATGCACCTGATTTTTATTCCGTTTTTACTCAATGTGAAAATTTAAGTTTCAACAATTCTAAAGTTGAGGCAACGGCATTAATGAATTTATATTCGCAACATGGGACGATTATTGTCCATTGCTTTTGAGTTATCTTGAGAATATTGAAGACTGTGATTGATGGGCAGATTGTTAAGTAAGCCAGAAAACGGAAAGAAAAGAGTTGGGATTGAATGAAAGAAGTGTCCTTTATGGACACAATGCACAAAGATGCAAAGGTGCGATTTAGAGCAAAGGTACTTTCCTTTCTCCAAAAATATATGCTGGCAATTGCAGATGTGCTATGGATGCTATATTTTCGTTTATTAGGTATAAAGATCAAATACTGAAAAGGAAAATCAAATTATTGGACATGTGCGGAGACATACAAACGTTTGTCTTTCCTTTCTCCACATATATATAAAAAGGCAATTGAAGATGTTTTTCTTTCTTGCAAGCAAGAAAGTCATTTCATGATGTATCTGGGCTTCGTTTTGGTAATATAATTTAATAAATAAGCGAATGAATAAATAACTATTCATGAGAAGGAGTATATAAAATACGTAAAATATGTAATTATATTTAAGAATGCGAACCATTGCCTATTAGTGTACACGCCTGGGCTATCTTTCTAGCAATGCAAGTTAATACCTCGTAGCTACATTCTGGCTCGATTTCTTCTTTGTCTCCGAATTTCCGCGTGCTTTGATTACACTTGGATCACTGCAGAACGGATAATAATAACAACAATTATATGGGGACAGTTTACCGCAATGCGAATAATCACAGTAGTAAATGGGGCGACTGGATAAATAACGAAGAGAGAACGGAATCTTAGCTTAAACCTGAAAAGTGAATACTACAAGTACTAATTAAGTACTTTTTCGGGTAAGTACATTGATAAATACCCAAGAATATTACCGAAGTGACAAGTTGATGACGGGAGTTTAACATTAAGGAATTCAACAGCTTCACGAAGCTATATTTACCCTTAGTTTTGAAACTAAGAGATTCGTTAAACATCGGTCTACATGACATAATCAATTCAAAAGACGAACATATCAAAACGCATGCTTTTGGCATAATTACGCGGAAACCTATGTCGTTCTTCGTTAGTATTAGGCTAAATGATACGTTTCACGAAAACATTACAGATGCAAACAATGCAATTCTCTCAGGATACATTCAGTAAAGATTTATTACTCAAATATTCTAGAACTATTTATACACCCTAATACATAGGATTTATTACGAATACGGCACATGTCTACGTGTCAATTAGCATACTGTCATGCTATTGAGAACTAAATTAGATGTTCTACAACGCTGAATAGGTGGTCACAACACAATAAAAAACGTTGTACTCATGTCGCAATTGACCCACATTGATACACATGATATTCGACAGAAAAAACAAAACCAAATTGAGTAATGTAAATATTTTAAATGCTTTGCTCAATGATGTGACATCAGATATGCTCTACTGTTCTAAACATGTTCATTCCTTCTCCAGGAATTCCAACATTGCCTGAACTATGCATTTAGCACTGATTCCAAACTGTGCAGTTCATGTGGGAATTCCACACGACTACCACCCCGAACTTCGGGTTGATTACTGCTTTTATGGTCTCTCTCCCCCCATCCCCCTCTCGCCGTTCCCCCCCACATTTATTTGTACATTTATTCTTATGTATTAATTCCTAAATAAAATAGATTTGAGATTTTAGTCATCTTGTCAGTGGTGCAAAATGACCTTAGCCCTTGATGTACCCTATAAACCATTAATACTACTACCAGGTTAACGCGATGTAACATCTATCTGCTGGTGGGTTCCCGGTAGCTCATTTACTCTAGAAGCCCCTGTCCATCAGCTGCCTCTGGCATTTATATTGATGCCCATGATCCTTTATTGAGAGGGCCAATGACCCTTAGTTAAAGGAGAGGACCAAAGTTACAATCCGCATGTGTCCACGTGGTGGTCTCTCACTACAATGTAGTCCAGTGGAAATAACTGAAAATGTTTTGCAGGAATATTCACAGCCAAACTGTTAGCTATCAAGAGGGCCCTAAAAGACTTAAGAGAATGTAATGGCTCTTCTCTCATCTGTTCGCACTCATTTAGCTCCCTATAATCCATATCGGACTTGTCATCAATGCACCTGATGGTTCAGGAGATCTATTATACCCTGTGGTCCCGTCAGATAAAGGGGAAGTAGGTATCCTCTATATGGACTGCTGGTCATGTGGGAATACCAGGCATGGAAAAAGCTGGCAAAGCAGCAAGACAAGCCCTGGTCAAACTCAAAACCGACTCAGGATTGCTATCTGTGGTGGAAGTCGGGGAATAAATTATAAAAGGCCAGATACCTTTTTTAAAATAAGAGGTAATTTAAGGAATAATTTAGGGGAGGACCCCAACTTTTTTAGTAAGGTTTCCAGGTTTTATATTATATAAAATAATTTTGTTTTTAACTATTTAAATGTTTTTTATGCATTGACGTATTTATCAAAATTGGATTGAAGTTTTCAATGTTTTAAAAAGTGGTGCAATAACAACCACAGTGGTTGGTGCATCCAAAAACCCCAACTATTACTACGGGTTGGTTTCTTTGGGTAAGACCATTGCCTTCAGCTGCGAGATCTCAATGAAAATGTTAATTAGTACGGAAGAGAGGGGTGATCCCATGGCTGCACATTCATCATGTTCAATGTTCTTATCATTCCAAAGGAAGTATGAGTTCCAGAGGCAGAATTTGCGAGGTCCAGGTTAATCCTTAGCTAATCCCTGTGAGGTGAGGTTTTTGATGAGTAGCGTGGAGTCATCAATGGGCGTATTTGTGAACAAGGAGATTACATCAAAGGTCACCAGCATGTTGACTATTTGGCCTTCAGCATTCCGAATAATCTGAATGAAATCCATGGAAGTTTTAGCAAAAAAGTCAGTTTTTCTGGCGAAGAGTTGAAGAGGATGTGCAATATATATTGCGCTAGCTTGTGGGTTGGTGCATCGATGTTGCTGACGATGGGTCGTCAGCAACATCGATGCGTCAACACCTTCAGTGCCATCAAAGCACGCGGAAATTTGGAAACTAAGAAGAAAAAGAACCATAATGAAGCTACAAGATATTAACTTGCATTGCTGGAAAGATAGCCCAGGCGTGTACACTAATAGGCAATGGTTCGCATTCTTATATATAATTACATATTTTATGTATTTTATACACTCCTTCCCATGTATGGTTAATTTATTCATTCATTTATTTATTATATTACCGACACGAAGCCCGGATACATCATGTAATGACTTTCTTGCTTGCAAGAAAGAAAAACTTCTTCAATTACCTTTATATAGTTTTGTGGAGAAAGGAAAGTAACACGTTTGTATGTCTCCGCACATGTCCAATAATTTGATTTTCCTTTTCAGTATTTGATCTTTATACCTAATAAACGAAAATATAGTATCCATAGAGCATACTTTATTTCTCTTTAAAATTAGATCTTATTCTCAATCTAATTCGAAACCTTTCATTCTTGACTTGTTTGTTACCGTTGCCACGGCAACAGTGTCACCAAATGAACGAATCAAAACAAACATTATTGCGTTCTTCAGAAACAGCATTCTTTACACACTCACAGACCATAGGCTTTCCTTTCCAACTGAATTTCATGGAGCAAATTCTTAACGGTATGGCTTCTCATTTGCATAAACAAGGATATGCTGTTTCAGGTTGCTAATCTTAGTGAATGTATTTTGGAAAGAATGGACGGGTGAGATCTTTTGTGAGATATATGCCTTTTAAATTTGGAGAACACCTAATTACATACCCAACAATAATACTTGCTGCTGAGATAGTCATGTTTTAATTGCTTTGGGCTCTGCTTGAATTGACTGCAGTATCATTCTCTGTAGAAAATATATTTGTAAATGTTCCTTTCTGAAGTAGTTAAGATCTATGTTTTTGGTAGAATTGAACGGGAGTCAAGTGTCAAACGACAGCTATAAACATCGTCAATAATGTTTAGAAAATAGTATTATTTCACATGCGCAATGATCAAACGATACATTGAGTCAAAATCATTCAAAATGGATTGTTAAAATACAATGGTTATAAATAGGAAGATTCGATATTTAAGTAGTTAACGCAAAATTAGATTTTTATTGTGTACTGTAGTGAAGGACCATTTTATTTAATATGCTGAATCAATTCGCAAATACACCTATTAACGCCACAAATCCCTTGCTGTTGTGAAATACTCCTTTTTAATTATGGTGATTGTGACGTCAATTCATTTCTTCTTCTACATTCTGTTCGATTGGCATTGCTTCTATTCTTGAAAATGCCATTATTTAAGGATACAAGTGTGACCTTTATATTTCAAATGCATTTAATGTACTCACTTTCACAGCAAACCGATAATGGTTGATTATATGCAGTTTAATTGAGTACACTATGCATTTAGACGGGCTTTATTTTTATGCAAATTCAGAATCAATGGAAACAAAATTTAATTAAATATTGGAGCAATGTAAGACAATAAGAAGTCTCCTTGAATTTGAGTGTTTGTGTACAATAATTAAAAAACGTTTAACATCACCAATATAATGGCTTGCTCATTTAAACTGTTAAATTCTCATTAAGTATGATGAACGATCATGCATCTATTGTCCTTTGATAATGGAGAATTTAGTTAACCAAAATGTGCAAACATAATAAAATGACACCCATCATAATTTCTGTCAAATTTCCTTGAAGAATTAGCAGTTTTCATGTAGCGTTCTTGGATTTATTTTGATGAATTCACCAAACTCAAAGGATTTCATTTCCACCTGACTCATCTCTCAATAAACAATCAGTGTTACAAAAACAGTGTAAAAAAACAGATAGTTTTACATTTGAATGTCCACAATATGAAATGCGCTGTAAGTTGATGAAATTCCACAGAAAATAGTATTATTTAGATTTGCTCTACCCCACATGGTGTACAATCATGACTCCACAGCTAATTAAAAATGGTCTGCAGAAATCACGTTGCGGTGTATTAGCAAGGGAGCAAAAATCTCTCTTGTGTAGTAGCAAGATTCGTATGATATGTTTTGGGAAATGACCCCATAACTCATCACTGTAATTCAAATGACATGGAAAGAAGACATGGTCAGGTGTTAAACAATACTCATTTGAAATGAGAAAGTTGAGCTTTAATCAGTTCATTACAGATCTGACTGATGTGAGTCTCCCAGTTAAGTTTCCTATCTATATTAATTCCTAGTATTTTAGAATTTTCAACATCAGTACATTTTTATATACTATAACTGCATACAATATGCTGAGTTTTGTTAGTATTTAAACCTAAATGATTAATATGCAACCTGCCTGCTTAGCCTGTCTTTGAGTGGCTCTGAGTCGTACCTTTGCATCTTCTAGATTTTGACATTTTTGCACACAAAAAGCATAATAAGGATATAAAACATATGTAGGTTTAATTTTACAGGGCAAATCAGTAATCATGATGATACCAAAAATAGCTCAAAGACTAGAAATTCTTCATGAAAATATGGACATTGAAATTATTATTAGAAACAAAATGAGGCAATGTCTTTATGGACAAATTAACCTTAGAACTGCCAAAAATTTAAGAGAAATTAGGTCAATCAGACTGTTTTGCTAAGATACAATTTTCAAGGAAATAATGAAATTAACTCCTAATAATAATAATCTAGAAGGAACTTGAATCCTTTAATGAAACATCCCTATCCTGTTCCTTCCCTTTTCTTGCTTGCCTCACATTCTCCCCTCTATTACCATCTTGAACAGTCCCCTGTCGGTCAATATGCCCTTCATCCGTTTTTACTGCCTCATTAGGATTTCTCCCAACCAACCCCTCTCTTCACCCACCATACCAAGTACTTTCTCATTGGTTTTCTTCTCGGTCCATTTCACCTTCTCCATTTTCTCCACACCCACATGTCAAAAGCCTCCAGTCCACGACTATCCTCCTGCTTCAATGACCACATTTCCGCAACTTATATAACTCTGCACCATATCAAAAGTTTCCCGAGTCTTTTTTTAATATCCTTACTCAACGTCCCTGTCATCAACTCTCTACTCCTTATGAAAGCCTCTGCGCCTAGCGTAATTCTTCTCCATACGTCCCTACTACTTTGACCGTGTTGGTCCAAAATGATTCAGAGATACGCCAACTGTTCTACCTGCATAAGTTTTTGCCCTCCCATTTTAATGTTTAGCTTAGCTTTATTCTTTCTAGAAAATTGCATAAACTTCGTTTTATAAATTTTGTTTCTGATCCCATATCTGTCCCACTGAATCTCCAATTCACTCAGCAATCCTTACAACCCCTTGTCTGACTGACAAACTAAAGCTTAATTAATTTATTTTTTCATACTCCGAGTGTATCCGATACCCATGGTGGGCCCTTCTCGGGCTAATTGATGGTTCCTGATAAAGTGATCCTCAGTTTAATTGTGCGCAGAGAATCGCGATGAGGTAATAGCACGTGTCTTAAAATAATAATTCGTTAGCTCAGCACAGATAAGCATATCCCACCTGTCCGAGATAATACGGAACTTCCAATTTAAAGAGGTACACGGGGACATGATAATCTATGAGACACTGTCACGTACACTGAATAAATCACTAGTCCATCCGTGCAACCCCTCACCTGACACCAATATGTCGCGAGGGGGGTTTCTATGGTGCGACACAAAGGGTATCGGGGAAGGTCAGAGTAACTACACCGAGTATTACCAAAGCAGCCGTATATTACCCAACATCAGTCATAATGCACCATTTACATAAGTATAAGCAAATTATGGATGGCTAGACCCTCGGTAAACCAACGCGAGTGCGGACAGAATTAAAATGGCAGAAAATTCCCAGGGACAGGATAAATGCTGGGTGTACGCGGTCACGAAACATATAACCTAGGCAGAGCCCTCGTCCGTCGGAAAGGAAGGGAGTATTGCAGGGTGGACGAGGTTAAACGAACGTAACCTAGGCAGAGCCCTCGTCCGAAGTTTAGTCAGGAATAGGACACACTGTCGCGACAAGCGCAACATAGCTGAATCATCGTGCCCTACCGGTCACCGCCAGATAACCAACTGACTGCTTTTTGCCCGGCGACCAGGGCTTTTATACCCAATTTAGGAGTCAGGGGAGGAATACTTTTGAAACATTGTCTTTGGTCACGTGGGACATTCGCAGGAGCCAGGGAAGGAGTACCATGTCGCATACTTGCGACAATAGATATAAAGTTTTGCAAAGTTACCATCTAGAATTTCGTTCAAGTAAAATGAGCTCTGTTGTTTAAAATATTAAATCTTCCTATTTACGCCACACATGGAAAGAATGGACTGGTGAGATCTTTTATGAAACATATACCTTTTAATTTCTGGAGAACATCAAATTACATTCACGACAAGATTACCAGCTGCTGAGATAGTTGTCTTTTAATTTGTTCTGATCATAAACTCTGCTTGAATTGACTGGAGTATCCATCTAAGCGTAGAAAATATATATGTTAATGCTCCTTTTTGAAGTAATTATGGTCTATGTTTTGGATGGAATTGAACAGGAATCAAGTGCCAACCTACAGCTGTGAACAGTGTCAATATAAATTGAAAATAATAATTAATTTATATTCCATGATCAACCAATACATTGAGACCAAATTATTCAAAGTGAATTTTTAAAATACAATTTATTGAAAGATTCAATATTGAAAAATTAAACATAAAATAAACTGTATTTAATACACGCTCGGTAGAAGATAGGGCTTCTTAAGTTATTTCCATAGCCATTTTGCAATTACCCAATTGGGTGCCACAAATCACATATTATGAAGCACTCCTTTTTAATTACAGTGTTTGTAAAATGAATTCATTTCTTCATCTTCATTATATTTGATTGGCATCTATTGGCTTAGAAATGCCATTTATTTTAGAATATAAGCATGACATATAAAAGTCAATTGTTTTAAATGCACGCGATTTCAAAGCTAATTAATAATGACTGATTCCATACAGATTCATTGAGTATATTTTATTTATTTTTATAGGCTTTATTTTCATAAAAAATTCAGAATAAATCAAAACAGATTTCTATGAAATATTGGAACAGTTTAAGACGATGAGAAGTCTCCTTGAATTATAAAGTTTGTTTTCAAAAATTATAAAATATCAAACGAATTTAATGGCAGACTCATTTAAACAGTTATTAATTCATTTATGCATTCATTGTCATTTAATTTTGGACAATTTATAAACTCAAATTAAAACAAACATATTAAATATTAATCTTCATTACCTCAGAATAAAACAACCAGAAACGGACATATTTTCCCTGATTTATGAAGAAGGTTTGATTGCCCAATAGCTTGATGCGTGAGTGTTGTGGTGTCCGATGGATTCCCAGCAACATCACTAATCACTACTTCCAAGATTTCCTTTGACTGCTTCTCATCCTGTTCATTTAGAGATTGATGAAACTGCTGGAATTCTTCAATGCTTTCGGGCATTAATTGATGATTACTCAATTGAACTAATATCTGTGGAAATCAAGTTATATGCTGACCACTAGACTGATTCTTTTGTTTAAAAAAAATCAAGTTTAATAGATTGGTAGTGTATAAATACTATTAATGAAATTAGAAATTAGCACTAATGAAATTAGTATGTTGTTTTGCATTGATCATTCTTGCCATTTCCAAGCATGTCACAGCCGCTAAGAACAGACATGTGTTTTTATGAACGGGAGGAGATTTTCGTGTGTTTTAAAAATATGGTTAAAAGAATTCGTAAATCATGCCTTAAGTTTCTACGTCATTTCATTTTAATCCCCATGTTGTTTCGTCATCCTGTTTTTCAACAGGAATTAATAATTCTAAATCGTCGATAACTTCATTTGCGTGCGACTGATCCTGAGCAACTTTCATTTGCCGCTTTGTTTGTAATTCAAATTTCAAAAATTATGAAGAAGAGTTGCTGTTTCTCTCGCTTTTAATACACAAAACATTCTATATAAAAATAATTTAATTAGAATGTGCCAATTGCAAATTGCCATACATTCT
The DNA here is from genome assembly GCF_022747635.1 of Hetaerina americana. NCBI lineage: Eukaryota > Metazoa > Arthropoda > Insecta > Odonata > Calopterygidae > Hetaerina > Hetaerina americana. Next base: position 13,867 of record NW_027287181.1, on the reverse strand, counting down.
CAATCGTTTTCTCTCTGAATATATTGATTATGCCGATTAAATTGTAAACACAATTTCTTTCACTTTTTCCACGTTTTTTCATTGGTGCGTTGTTGATGCAAAAGAAGAATGGGGGTCCTGCTACCGACCGACCAATCGATGCTTATGGACTGCGCCGTTAGGTGCATCTTATATCAATATCCAGCTATGATGATCAATGGTCATAGGATATAAGTGGTTTATGGGCGAAGTTGAGCTAGTGAGTATATTTTAGTGCAGTTTGTGACAGTATTATATTTGGAGATTATGACTGCCCATTTATGCTTGCTTTAGCACAATTGTATCTGAAATGGGGATTATCAGGGTAATCCCATAAAGGTTCTAATAATGGGTTACCAGTATTTCCTATTGCTTGTTGAAATGACGTGGCTAGGTCGCTTAGATATGTTGGAATGTCCGGTATTTTTAGATCCATGTGAATATCTGAGTTTCTTACAAACCAGGCATCGTTGGCAAGGGCTCGTAGAGTATTATTTTGGAAGCGTGTCAATTTATTCAATTTGGTTGCGGCTATTGAACCCCAGGCTGGGTAGCCTTCAGATAGGGGATATCATAGATTTAAATAACAGTACCTTGGTGAGAAGACAAAGGGGACTGGTGCATTTTATGAGGGGAAAAAATAAGAAAGCGGCTGAATTGGCCTTGTCGAGTGCATATTGAGTGTGTGCTTGCCAAGTGAGTTTACTGTCCATTTGTACACCAAGAAATTTAGCCGATGATGCCTGGGGGATTATTTCCCTGCCATAGTGGATAGGAGTGATGTGATGTTTCTTCCATTTTCTGGCGTAGTTTACGTTTACGCATTTTGTGGTGTTAATGGTTAGTTTCCAATCAGTCATCCACTCTGCTATGCTCTTAAGGTGTTCTTGGACATTTTTTGCGGCATGATTTGGGTCAAAGGAAGTTGACGCTATAGCTGAGTCATCCGCATAGAGGTAGCTTTTTGGATGGAGGGGAGGTGGTTAATGTAAAGGTTGAATAAAACGAGTGGCAAAATTGATCCTTGAGGAAAGCCTGCGGATATGGACCGGGTAGTTGATTTGACATTGTTAAGGGCTAAAAAGAATGTGCGGTTTGAAAGAAAGGAGGGGATGGTCTTATTTAGTTATACTGATATGTCAGTTTTAAGCAGTTTATTTATTAAACCAGTTTGCCAGACCTTGTTAAAGCTCTTTGGAGATCAAGGAAGACTACTTGGGTGTGCTTGTGGATGTTGAAGCCGAAAGTGATCTGTTCAACCAATCTTGTTATTTGCTGAGTAATGGAATGGCGACGGCGGAAGCCAGTTTGCTCAGGTCTGATCAAGTCTATGGCCGAGATTTCTTCTTGTAGCCTGTTTAAGATGCATTTTTCTAGAAGTTTGCCCATTCAGGGGAGCAGGCCACTGGGTCTATAGTTCAGGATATAAGAAGGATTTTTATCGGGTTTTGGAAGGAGTATTATCTTAGCTGGTTTCAATGCCTTTGGGAAGTACGATTGGGAAAGACAGGCGTTGAGGATAGAGAGTAGGTGTTTGATAAAAGATTTAGGAAGGTTTTTCAGGTGAAGGTAGGAGATTTGATCGGGTCCCGGTGATGACTTGGTTTTGGAGTGGGACATAATGGAGTAAAGTTCTTAAGGAGTAATTTCCAGGAATATGTGGAATGGGCAAAGTGACAGGCCAGAGACGCTGATCAACGCTTCTGAATCCAACAAGGATGTATTATTGTTTTTAAAAATGCATTCGAAGGAGTCGGCAGAGGTATTTGCTTTGTAGCAGTCATCGTATAGTGCTCTCCCATTATGTGGTATTGGCGGGGTGGGTACCTTTTTCCTTTGCAGACAGTGGGCTAGGGTCCATACTGAATTATCCTTATGTGAGAGTGAGCTTATTTTCTCATGCCAAGTTTTTTCCCAATGTTTTCTAGTTTCGGTTGTAACAAGGTTTCGAAGTGCAATGAAGCCGATTTTATCTTGGCAGAGATGAGTGCGTTGCCAGAGGACTCTGGCCTTGTTTCTAAGTGAAATTAGGCGCAATATATCCAGAGGTAGTGTGGCACCAGCGATGGAGGCCGGATAAGGAGGGTAGCAAGAGCGATGAATGATTTTGGTTAAGGTGCTTGTGAAATCTTGAGCCGCTTTCTCTATGCTGTCTGGAGTGCTAGCAGGAGATGGGACAAGGTTAATGGCCAAGCAGTTTTCTTTAAATAGTTTCCAATTAACTCTTCTAGTTGGTTCTGGTTGTATGAAGGAGGGTAGGAATGCAGTAAAATATGGGGCAGTGGTCCGAGGCTGAGTTATCTAGGTTAAGGATTTGGAATGCGATATCTGCGGATAATAGAACTACATCCAGGATATCGGAGGAGTGGGGGTGATGATGGAAGGGGGTAGGTAAAAACGGTGAGTGAATTGCGATATTTTTGGTAAATAGGAGCTTATGAAGGGTTCGCCTTCGTGTTGTAGTGGTTTTTCAAGCTTTTGTTTTTTGTTTTTTATGCCATTTATGTTCCATTGTAAAACTTTAAGGAAGTGGTTGTTTATTTGTGAATTAGGCACCATTTACAAGTTGAAGAAGGGCTGGTATAAGTTCAGTGGTGATGATGCTAATAAGGGTTTTATTGTCAGTAGGAGAGAGAAGTTTCGTAATTATGCTCAATAGAGCAGTTCTTATATTTGCGGTTGATGATTGGTCATAGATTGAGGGAGAGTGTTGTCCAGAGGGTGGCGGAGGGTGTTGATCGGAGGTTGGGGGAGAGTTAAGAGATGATTGAGGGGTCTCCACGATTTCGGTTTCATGGTTTTGCCAAGGGTTATGGAGAGGAGGAAACGACTGAGAATTTGTATTTAGGTTCGGTTGCTTCGAGGGCTCGTGCATGGTCTGTAGTTGTAGGGCTTCCATGCCATGCCGCCACCTAAAAACAGGGGTAAGGGATTATCTAGCGGTGAGGGTAAAAGGTTACGCATATGAGCTAGGAGACTTCATCCGTCTTTCAGGTCCTCTATGTCTGCGGTAACCGAGCTTCTAACTTTAACTGTTCTGGAGGGTCCTCTCCACCGGGAAACTAACTTCCGTGCTTGACCACTTGGTGATTGCTTGGTGCTTGCTGTCTCGATAAGTGAGCAATGCAAAGCCCAGTTGTTCGTCCCAATCAGAGTGGTCTTGGGCTGCATAATGGGGAGTCACGGAAGCAAAGGAATGGTGTGCATGCCCTAGACGACCATTTGAGGCGGGGTTATATGGAGAGAAGTGAAGATAGATTTTATTTTCAGTTCCCTGCAAACGTTTTTCCTTAGTTCTGAAGTGAAGTTTGCACCTCTGTCTGCCAGTAAATATTTTAGCACACCGTGACGGCAAATTATGTGCTCGACAAAAAATCCAGCTACTGTTTTGGCCGATTGATCTGGAATCGTAAGGGCTTCATGATATCTTGTGAAATAATCTTGGCGAGTTAAATGATATCGGTTAACTCGGAGGGATAGGGGTAGTGGTCCAACAATATCCAAAACTAATTACTCAATTGGGTAGGCGGCTTCAACCACTGGCTGTAATGGAATATTATTCACGCGTAATTTGCTCTTTTTGCATTCGATGCAATGCTGAACGTACTGGAGGGTGTCCGAATAACAGCCTTTCCAGTTGAAGTGTCGCTGGACGATTTCCACCATTTTCTCGATTCCGCGATGATTCCTGATAGGGGATTATCGTGGCAACGAGTCAAAATGAATTTCCGCATATTTTTGGGTGCACATATTGTAAAATTTGGTTCAATCTCCAAAGGGTCAACTTTATATAGCACATTTTCCTCATCGTAAAAGTAGCCGGACTAATGGGAACTCCTTGAACCCGTCCCATCGCCTTTCTCCACGAAGTCATTCAGTTTATGAAACAGTGTTGCACCGTGTCGGCCTCTTCGCAGGGTCCTAATGGGGGATTCTCGCACGAAATGAAATCTACTTCCTCACCTTTACTGCAAACAGATTCTAAAGACATCATGTGGTCAGGTTCAAATTTAATGGTCTTGTTCTCAAATAAATCTAACTACGATACTTTTTCATAAAATCCAAGCCAAATATGCCTTCATTGAGTGTGTCCCCTAGATTTATTACTAAAGCATCATGAGGGTAAACACGATAATCTATACAGAAAGGTACGCGACTCTGACCGTTTGTCATCAATACATGACCTGAGGCGCTTCTCACTCACGCGCGGTCGTACGGGGCTATTCCTAATGTATCTAAAAGGAACACTCTTTCGTGAAGTATCGTGACCGCCGCGCCTGTGTCTACAAGGAAGTGACGTAATTTTCCTATAATCTGCACGCTAATCGTCATTCCTTTCACTGGAGTGATGGATAGGATGAGGTCTTCCCCAACCCGCTGGTCGGGGTCATCCCGTTTCCCGTGGCCATTCGTTTTGAGCGCTCTGGACAATTAATTGGAAGGTGGCCAACTTCCTTACATATTCCGATGCATAGCGGGGGACAGTCTCGGGAAATATGTCTCCTTGCTCCGCAGTTAAAACAAGCTCGAGTTTTAGAGCGACAATCGCGAGCTATGTGGCCCGCGCACCTACAGGAAAAGCATTTTGCAGTGTATCCGGTATTTGAGGTGTTAGCTGTAGCATTCGGCCGCATAAGAGCTTCGTACGAGTACGATACGAGGCGGGTATACTACCGGCAGAGTTATTTTGGGGCAAAAAGCGAGCGCTTCTTGAGTTCTGCACTGTATTAACTTTTGCTGAAGCCAGTAGTTGAACGCAATTTGAAAACATCCGTTCTTAGGAGAGGAGGGTAAAGCGAGCTAAGAACTTCTTACGCGGGTTTCTGGAAAAACTTTTCAGACTCTCTAGAATGAGAGGATTGGCCAAAGCATATTCTGCCTCCGGCCCATGCAGGTGTAAACGGGTTACGCAAAGAGTATATGTTTCATTCTAAGAGCTAAGGTGCCTCGTGATTTTTAAGCATTCTTAAAAGTTTTCGACCGTCACATCATCGTCACCGCTAAAATTCAGGTTGAAATAGACATGGTTCCCCAATGTGTTGCTTGTGAATGGATTATTCCCTGTAGGAGAGGCTGCGGTGGCAGGCTCAATGGAGTGCACAGTAGGATCGAAAACATTTTGGGTAGTGGAACCCCTTAGTGAAGTCGACTCAAAATGGGAAGAGAAATGGTTTAGCGGGGAATAACTAGGCATAGCCATGACGGTAAACAGTAGAACGCGACACAGAAATATGAAAATGAATGCAGGTTACACTAGATTAGCCATAGCAATAAGCTCAACTAATATACACAAAATGGAAAAAACAAATTATCAGTGGATTAGATTCCAGTATTTTGATGAGGAATTGAAAAATTATCTTGGAATGTTAATGAACCACTTGGGGGATTAAGTTTTAGGTTACGGGTTCGAGACTCAAAATTTCTGTGCGATCCTACACCTGACACCAGAATAATGTCGCGTGGTTGGCGACACAACCGCCACTCTCAACAAATACCTTGACAATCTACATCTTGCACTCCTCAAATAAAGTTAACCAGAAACGCTGAAAAAATGAAATGCACCACTCCACCCGACCACACACACCACACAATAACAAGCTCACATCTGACGCAAGACTCAACCTTTGCGCCACCTATTTCCCCGGATCACACAGACTGAACCTTTCTTGAAGAACTATCTCCTATTTGACATGACAATGACGCGAACTCATCCTCACTACCCCAATGCCCATGTCATGCAAACAGACGACCCGCCAATCTCAAAAACCTTTTTAGATCCACCAACCCTTCGGCACCCCCCCCCCCGTGACAAATTTCCTGATATTTCCCCTACTTGCAACCATCCCCGATGTTAAACCTGTCTTCTTATTAGGTCTACTCCCCACTCCCTACATTCTCTCATTGCCCTCTCACCACGTTCCCACACTAATTGCCTTTCAAAAAACATAATTTATTTTTCTTCATGCAAACATTGCACTTCCTTTGACAGAGGCAAATGAATTACCCCCTTACCTATTCGAATGAATAATCACCGGTACTCCTGCAATTCTGCCTCACTCTCTTCTCTTCCTATCCCTTCACACGCCAATTCCCACAACCTTTCATTCGACCAGCCTTTTGCCCATTACTGTGCCGCTCGTGTAAAACTTTCCGTACAATCGTTATATTAATAAAAATAAATATCTCACCGTCCGTCCTACCTTAGCGTCTGCCACATAGACAAATATTAAACAATTGAACACGGGTGAAAATGTCATCATTCTTAAAGGGGCTTGCATACCAACATAATAAAAACAAAATCTTGACTATCAGACTGTCCAAATCCGCGAAAAAAAAACATTTCCCGTTATTTTCTGAACACACAGCTCAGTAGACAGTTATATCTAAATGTGTCACATTAACTAACATTCAACAGGAAGAAATGTTAGAGTTCCTGAAATTTGACATCATACAAGTCCTATTAATTAATGTTTAAATATATTTTCATCGTATTCTTAATGAAATGAAACCAAAACTGTTTCATTCGTTCCTACATAATATTAATAACCACTTACAGTTGTATGAAGTCCTAAAATCGCAACCATATACTAACCTGGCGGTATTTTGAATGATGGGTACGGTAATCACTAAGTCACGCTATCACATTATGCATGAGAATAGTGGTCACTTTATATGATGATTCAATCACTTCCAGCTCCTTGGTCCAATCCCTTTTTTATTCATAATATCTGGGATTTTACACATCCTCTCAATGCCCAGTTTCCTATTTTATTTAAATTCTGAATTAATCGTCTGTGTAAAGAATTATATAAAAAAATAAATATTGAAGGCACGAGGTTTGGCTGAAAACCAAAATCCACACACGTGCTTGTAGACTATGCAAACAAAATTACCTCTAGAAGCACTCCTGGTCAGTAGACATGTGGAAGCTGCATTACCTCTCAACAGGCATGCTAAGGAGTGAGGTCGTTAAACTATTCATACAGTGTATTTCGAGAAGCGGATGAAGTATGGAGACATGTTCTAGTGTAAAAAAAACAAAATGACCTCCATAAGCAATCCTGGTCTCTAGGCTCTTGGAAGTAACATTCCGAGGCATGCGAAGGTATGAGAGCGTTGCGTTCATTTGGTGTATTTTTAGGAGCGGAAGTTTGGAGATGTGTTCTAGTACTACAAGCAAAATGCCCTTCAGAATCACTTTTAGTCTTGGCATATGGAAGTAACATTCCCCTCCAACACGCATGCCCAGGGTTGAGGTCGTTGCATACTTACAGATGGTTTTGAGAAGCGGAAGTATGGAGACGTGTTCTAATTCTGGAAAATGAATGACCTGTAGATGCACTCTTGGTCTTCAATCGTGGAAGCAACATTCCCATACATTACGCATGCCCAGATTTGAGGTCTATGCAGTATTCATCCAGTGTTTTTTGAGAAGCAGAAGTATGGAGACTGGTTGTAGTATTACAAAAACATGACGGTTAGAATGACTCCTGGTCTGGGCACCAGAAAGTAACATTCGCCCAAACACGCCAGCCCAGGTTTGAGGTCGTTGTAAATTATATTCAACCAGTGTATTTTGAGGAGGGGAAGTATGGAGACATGTTCTTGTAATACAAAGAAAATGTCCTTCAGAAGCACTTTTTGTCTTGGCATATGGAAGTAACATTACCCTCCAACACGCATGCGCAGTTCTGATATCGTTTTATTCATCCAATGTATTTTTAGAAGCGGAAGTTTGGAGACGTGTCCTAGTACTACGAACAAAATGACTTTCAGAAGCACTCCTAGTCTCGGCATGTGGAAGTAACATTATTCCACTACACGCATGCGCAAGTTTTGAGTCGTTTCATTCACCCAGTGTATTCTGAGAAGCGGAAGTATAGAGACGTGTCCTAGTACTACAAACAAAATGACTTCCAGGAGCACTCCTGGTCTGGTGGCATGTGGAAGTAACATTCCCCCTCTAACACATTTGCGCAGGTTTGAGGTTGTCACGTTAATCAAGTGTATTTTGAGAAGCAGAAGTTTGGAGATTTGTTCTAGCGCTATGTCAACACGATTTAAACCTTGCTCTGGTAAAACTTTCAACTGCTGGAAAAGTGATTCCTATTGAGGTTTATCATCGGTTAAGGGCCCTTTATGGAAACAATGCTGGCCATAGGTGAGACGAGGGGACGTGTTCCTGCTCTATGTCAGCATGGCGAATTTAAACAGCGCAACTTATAGAAGTGACTCCTACTGAGATTCAATCGTCGTTTTAAAAGCCTGTTCATTACGATGATGATGCTGTATGTAGATCTACTGTTAATGGATGGGTGGTAAAATTTCGTGGTTGTGAGCCTGGAAAAGCCAATAATTGGTCAATGAAACCGGCAGCGGACCTCCGATAACTGACCCACAGGCAATATAAACATTGCAAACTCGTCATTGAAGATTTGATTGAAAATGACCAAACGCGAATCACTGATATCAAAAGCATATATCGCAAACCATATTTTTAGAATACAAATACTGTTGTACGTGTCGGCTTCATAATTGAAAATTTGGGACATTGTAAAACCTGTGTTCACGATGGGTTCACTTAAAGAGAAGAAACAAAATCCTCCTTGATCCCTTATGCGATCTTGTGCCATGCAATTCTAGTTTTTTTCCCTCTCAACTCAAAAGACACCTCAAAGGGTAATCAATACACCTCGGACGATGAGGAGGCGAAGGCAAAAATTTGATAACAGCACACTGTTTAATCTCGCCATGTAGACATATAGCACACACTAGAACACGTCTCCATACTTCCTCCGCCCCTCAAAATACAATGGATTAATGTAAAGACCCCAAACCTTCGAATTTGTTTTCGAGAGGGAATGATACTTCCACAAGCCCATGCCAGGAGGAACGTGGAATGTTAGGACAATGATTATGATGGGTAAACTGGAGAATATTAAGAGAGATGGAAAATGGAAGAATTGATATTTTAGGTCTATGTGACGTGAGATGGAAGGATAGCGGGGATTACTGGAGTGATAATTATAAAATAATATACAGCGGCAGGGACAAGATGCCATGAGGGGTTGCCATAATATTAAATGAAGAGGTAGGAAGAAGCATAGTGACATAGAGTAAGTAACGGATAGATTATTACTAGCAGAGATAAAAGCAGAACCGACGAACTTGGTTATTATTCAGGTATACATGCCACCGAGCAACCATAAGGAAGAAGATGTCGATAGGATGTACGATCAGTTAGAGGGCATAATCGCGTCTGTTCCTGCAGGGAAACATTTGATAGTGATGGCGGATTTGAATGCAACGGTAGGCGAAGGAAGAGATAGTGATGAGGTGGGGGACTACGGTTTAGGCACGAGGCATGACCATGGTGAGAAACCACTGGAGTTCTGAAGGAGACAGGGGTTAGTCATCACCAACACTTGGTTTAGACACCACAAAAGATGAAGGTATACATGGAAAATGCCAGGTGCCTCAGAAAGTTATCAGCTAGATTATATCCTGGTAAGACACAGGTTTAGGAACAGTGTGTTAATTCGCACAGCTACCCGGGGGCGGATGTGGACTGTGACCACAATTTAGTTGTTATGAAATGTAGCGCGCGTTTCAAAAACATAAGGCAGGGGCGGCAAGTTAGAAAATGGAATGTAGAAGCAGTAAATGGTTTGAAAAGGAAGGAGTAACAACAGGCGGTAGAGGAAATCATGGAGGATAGTATAGGCTAAGTACTATCGAAGAAAAATGGGAAACTATCATGAAAGGGTTATTGAAAGCCGCAAAAGGCACTATTGGAATCGTTAACGCTAAAAGGACTAGGAAACCATGGATCACGGATGAGATGATTACAAAGTTGGATGAGGGGAGAAAATGGATGAAAGCTTTCCTTGAAATGAAATGATTTTCTTTATCCTTTTTAAGCACGTACGGCTGGGGGAGGGAAACAAAGGAATCCCCAAAGGTTCCCAATTCCTCCAAAGGTCCTCTTTGGTACCCACCCCCTGCATAAAACTCCTCAGGAAAGAACAAAGGGAAAATTCTTAATCTCGTTGTTTAAGGCAGACAAAATATACTTTCCCGGGAAAAACCGGTGTCGTCTGTATGCGCATTTCCTTTCATAGTGCCGACTGGCAACCCAACTTGTACGTCAACACCGTTGATAGGAGCAAGAATTCATGTGTGACAATTTCTTGAAGTGTTTTTTTGATAATCAGGTAGACGCCGCCAAGCCATGGAAATTGTCTTCCTTTAAATAACAAAAAAACGGATCTAATTTTGGATTCCATCATTTGTACTTCAAGTACTCCGATATCTATGTGAACAGGGGAGACTTGCACTTTCACAAACTCACAGGGCAATCAAATATTTGGCGGAGCCAAGTTACACAAAGATTGTGAAGTTGGGAACATAACGCTTTGTTTAGTTTGCACAGGAAAGTACGCAGCAATTACAAGATAATCTAATTGACATTAATTTCAGGTAAAGCTGTAGAACACTTAATTACCACAACTATTAGGGGGCAGAACGACAGTATTGTTTGATCAAGACTCGGGATGTCCCTACAGTGGACAGATTTATTATTCCGAAGAGCAGAATAGCTAAATTATAGTGCTGCATCAAAATTTTTCTTGACTATAAATCGTCCAATATTTTTAGCCATAAACTGTCCTTGGCTCTGTGAAATGACATTGGAAGTTATTTCTTTAAAGGTATCATTGATGCCATTTCAGTGACTGGCTGCAGATGCCATGGCATTATGGCATCCCTGAAATAGCATCGACAAACGAATTGATATGCAGTAGTCATTTGTCAAAATCGTCCAACAAAACAGTCTAAACATGAGACTTAAGAGTTAATTCAAGAAGTTTTAATGCACCTGATTTTTATTCCGTTTTTACTCAATGTGAAAATTTAAGTTTCAACAATTCTAAAGTTGAGCCAACGGCATTAATGAATTTATATTCGCAACATGGGACGATTATTGTCCATTGCTTTTGAGTTATCTTGAGAATATTGAAGACTGTGATTGATGGGCAGATTGTTAAGTAAGCCAGAAAACGGAAAGAAAAGAGTTGGGATTGAATGAAAGAAGTGTCCTTTATGGACACAATGCACAAAGATGCAAAGGTGCGATTTAGAGCAAAGGTACTTTCCTTTCTCCACAAATATATGCTGGCAATTGCAGATGTGCTATGGATGCTATATTTTCGTTTATTAGGTATAAAGATCAAATACTGAAAAGGAAAATCAAATTATTGGACATGTGCGGAGACATACAAACGTTTGTCTTTCCTTTCTCCACACATATATAAAAAGGCAATTGAAGATGTTTTTCTTTCTTGCAAGCAAGAAAGTCATTTCATGATGTATCTGGGCTTCGTTTTGGTAATATAATTTAATAAATAAGCGAATGAAAAAATAACTATTCATGAGAAGGAGTATATAAAATACGTAAAATATGTAATTATATTTAAGAATGCGAACCATTGCCTATTAGTGTACACGCCTGGGCTATCTTTCCAGCAATGCAAGTTAATACCTCGTAGCTACATTCTGGCTCGATTTCTTCTTTGTTTCCGAATTTCCGCGTGCTTTGATTACACTTGGATCACTGCAGAACGGATAATAATAACAACAATTATATGGGGACAGTTTACCGCAATGCGAATAATCACAGTAGTAAATGGGGCGACTGGATAAATAACGAAGAGAGAACGGAATCTTAGCTTAAACCTGAAAAGTGAATACTACAAGTACTAATTAAGTACTTTTTCGGGTAAGTACATTGATAAATACCCAAGAATATTACCGAAGTGACAAGTTGATGACGGGAGTTTAACATTAAGGAATTCAACAGCTTCACGAAGCTATATTTACCCTTAGTTTTGAAACTAAGAGATTCGTTAAACATCGGTCTACATGACATAATCAATTCAAAAGACGATCATATCAAAACGCATGCTTTTGGCACAATTACGCGGAAACCTATGTCGTTCTTCGTTAGTATTAGGCTAGAAACACACACGCACGTCTTATTTCCGTTATTCACTTGTTTCCAAATAACAACAGTTTAAACGCGCAAAAATGATTCGTTTCACGAAAACATTACAGATGCAAACAATGCAATTCTCTCAGGATACATTCAGTAAAGATTTATTACTCAAATATTCTAGAACTAGTTATACACCCTAATACATAGGATTTATTACGAATACGGCACATGATAATGTGTCAATTAGCATACTGTCATGCTATTGAGAACGAAATTAGATGTTCAACAACGCTGAAAGTAAATATTTTAAATAGTAGTATAATATTGTAGTAATGTAAATATTTTAAATGCTTTGCTCAATGATGTGCTATCAGATATTCTCTACTGTTCTAAAAATGTTCATTCCTTCTCCAGGAATTCCAACATTGCCTGAACTATGCATTTAGCACTGATTCCAAACTGTGCAGTTCATGTGTGAATTCCACACGACTACCACCCCGAACTTCGGGTTGATTACTGCTTTTATGGTCTCTCTCCCCCCCCACCCTCTCGCCGTTCCCCCCACATTTCTTTGTACATTAATTCCTATTTATTAATTCCTAAATAAAATAGATTTGAGATTTTAGTCATCTTGGCAATGGTGCAAAATGACCTTAGCCCTTGATGTACCCTATAAACCCTTAATACTACTACCAGGATAACGTTATGTAACATCTATCTGCTGGTGAGTGCCCGGTAGCTCATTTACTCTAGAAGCCCCTGTCCATCAGCTGCCTCTGACATTTATATTGATGCCCATGATCCTTAATTGAGAGGGGCAATGACCCTTAGTAAAAGGAGAGGACCAAAGTTAGAATCCGCCTGTGTCCACATGGTGGTCTCTCACTACAATGTAGTCCTGAGGGAATAACTGACCGTGTTTTGCAGGAATATTCACAGCAAAACTGTCAGCTATCAAGAGGGCCCTAAAAGACTTAAGAGAATGTAATGGCTCTTCTTTAATCTGTTCGCACTCATTGAGCTCCCTATAATCCATATCGGTCTTGTCATCAATGCACCTGATGGTTCAGGAGATCTATTATACCCTGTGGTCCCTTCACATAAAGAGGAAGTAGGTATCCTCCATATGGACTGCTGGTCATGTGGGAATACCAGGCATTGAAAAAGCTGGCAAAGCAGCAAAGGAAGCCCTGGTCAATCTCAAAACCTACTCAGCATTGCTTCCTCTGGTGGACGTCGGAGAATAAATTATAAAAGGCCAGATACCTTTTTTAAAATAAGAGGTAATTTAAGCAATAGTTTAGGGGAGGACCCCAACTTTTTAAGTAAGGTTTCCAGGTTTTTATAGGAAACTGACCTGAGCGGACAACTTGAGTTTCCGTTTCTTTTTTTTAAACAATTTTGTTTTTAACTATTTATATGTTTTTTATACATTGATGTATTTATCAAAATTGGATTGAGGTTTTAAACGTTTTAAAAAGTGGTGCAAAAACCCCAATTATTACTACGGGTTGGTTTCTTTGGGTAAGACCATTGCCTTCAGCTGAGAGATCTCAATGAAAATGTTAATAAGTACGGAAGAGAGGGGTGATCCCATGGCTGCACTTTCATGATGTTCAATGTGCTTATCATTCCAAAGGAAGTATGAGTTCCTGAGGCAGGATTTGCGAGGTCCAGGTTAATCCTTAGCCAATCCCTGTGAGGTGAGGTTTTTGATGAGTAGCCTTGAGTCATCAATGGGCGTATTTGTGAACAAGGAGATGACATCAAAGGTCACCAGCATGTTGACTTCTTGGACTTCAGCATTCCGAATAATGTGAATGAAATCAATGGAAGTTTTAGCAAAAAAGTCAGTTT